>NC_047512.1:673269-757565 GCF_902827115.2 Pseudochaenichthys georgianus | reverse complement strand
GTCTGCGAGCAGGCCGTCTGACACAGTACACTTAGCAGGCTATGCTGTTGTAAATGACTGGGAAGTTTTAGAAAGCCGGGCCTTGCCAAATGGCACGTCAGCTCAGGCTGCAGAGTTGTATGCTCTGCTGAGGGCGTGTATTTTGGCTAAAGATAGAGTTGCAACCATTTTCACAGACTCCAGGTATGCATTTGGTGTGTGCCGTGATTTTGGTGTCTTGTGGAAAATGCGCGGTTTCTTAACATCGGCCGGTAAGCCTATTCAACATCATGCGTTAGTAGCTCAGCTATTAGACGCTATCATGCTCCCTACACAGCTAGCAGTGGTTAAGTGCGCTGCTCACACAAATTCTGATGATCCTATTTCGCGTGGAAATGCGTTAGCCGACACCGCGGCTAAACAAGCAGCAGTTTCCTCCTCTTCTATGGTGCTCCAATGCCCCTTGACACAACCCGCAGAACCCATTTCTTTGCCTTCCTTTAATGATGTCGCGGACATGCAAGCCCGCGCTGATGTTAGGGAGAAAGATTTATGGCTAAGACGAGGTTGTACACTTGACGCTGAGTCCAGCTTGTGGCTCCACCCAGACGGACGGATGGTCTGTCCACGTTCGTTCCTCCATGTTTTGGCACATGTTGCACATGGCAAATCACATGTAGGAAAAGGAGGGATGAATGGGATTATAAAGTCCCAATGGTTTGCTCCAGGCATCACACTAGCTACACAGACCCTTGTAGACAGATGTATGATATGCCAGCAGACAAGACGAAGAAGTGGTCAAATTCAGCATGAACACTTACCGCCCCCCTCGGGGCCCTTTGTAAATATGCAAATTGACTTTTCACATATGCCACCATGCCAAGGATTCAAATATCTTTTGGTAATAGTGTGCCAGTTCTCCAAATGGGTAGCCTACCCTACCAGAAAAGAAGACGCTAGAACAGTTGTAAAGTGTCTTCTCAAAGATGTTATTCCTAGATTTGGTGTGCCCACAGGAATTAACAGTGACAGAAGTCCAGCATTCATTTCGAAGATAACCCAGAGTCTAGCTACAGTGTTAGGGTTCAAATGGCAATTGCATGTTCCCTATCACCCACAGAGCTCAGGCCAGGTTGAGAGAATGAACTTGACTATAAAGGAGAAACTCACTAAAACAATGTTGACCACAGGACTAAAATGGGTAGACGCGCTGCCGCTAGTTCTGTGCTCCATCAGAAGCTCACCAAATGCAACGACAGGGCTTAGCCCACACGAGGTATTGATGGGAAGGGTAATGTTCGCAGGATCTAGCCCCCCAGTAACACCCCACACACTCACTCTTTTGTGGACAGAGGATTACATGACTAACTATGTCAAATATCTAACTGACATGTTGAGAAAGTTTCACAGGCAGGTGGCTGACAGGCTTCCCAGCCGGGAGAGGAGCCCACCCACCCATTTCAGATTGGTGATAATGTACTAATCAAATCTCTTGAAAAAGATGCTCTGTCTCCCAGGTGGAAAGGTCCTTTCCAGGTGTTAATAGTGACCAGAACATCGCTGAGGGTACAAGGGAGACCGGAGTGGATTCACGCTACAAGATGTCGTCTCTCCCCTCTACCGGATGCTGGCGTGTGAAGACAGTCATCATCATCGTCATGCTGGGTCTTCTGTACCTGGCCAAGGTCACCCTGCTAGATGGAGCTGTGGGAATCCCAACGACAGGTGGCGAGGGATCTCGCCCGTCTGAGGAAGAAAATAAGGTGCTCTTATCTACGAGCGCAGACGACTTGACCACTCAGGGCCCAGACCCTGAGGGCAAAACGACACCAACGGGCAAATCAGTGCCTAGCGACAAGGACAGGTTGTATCCAATCACCACACAGACACTCAGTATGGTGCGAGAGACACAACGAGAAAGAAAAGGAGGAAGAATCAGGAGGATTGTCTCCCTCCCTGATCACAAATCAAAGACTATTTCTTTTAACTGTCCAGCTTCAATATGTGATTCATCTAACTGTATTATTGTATTTTATGTGTCCTCAGTTTGGTCAACATGGGAGTTATATCCAATGGACCAGTACCGTGCGGACGGAGTGGCGTCGGGAGGGGTGAGAATGGCACTCGACACCATTGAAAACATGCCCCCAGAACTGTGGTGTAGCACTAGAGAGCAGTATAAGGCAATGATAAGGGATGAAGTAACATGTAGAGATAGGAAACCAGCTTACCGGGTTTCCGATCCAGGTGCTGCTGTGTGCGACCTGTCTGGACCAGAGGAAAAAACAAATGTTCCATCCACTCCACGTAAACACTCAGGAGGTGAGGTAGATTCTTCAAAAAAGGCCTTAATCACCCCTTTTAAACAAACTAAAACTAATTCTGCGGTAAACTTAATGTTAGACTACGCCCATGAACGTAATATTAGTAACTGTTGGCTATGCCAAAATATGCCAGAATCCATGCATTCTCCTATGTTTAGCCCAATCCCGTTTGCAAGAGTAGACTACAAATTAATCAGCTGGAACGACATTTACTCTAGGATTAGCGATGAGGCTGAGGACTGCTACACTCCTTCATACCCAACAGACTCTGATAAACCGTTACAGTACAAGGGCTTAGTCTCTCTCATTGTTGAGACAGTAAATACAAATTATCTGCCTGACGGTTTCAAACGATTGATGTTTTTAAAACTAATATATGTGAAGAAATACATTAACCTAGCTTTTGAATACAGATTCCAGTTAGCTCTGGTACAAACTAATTGTTCGGTTAATTCCACAAGTCCAACATGCACAAAACAACCACACCTGGCATCTTTGCTGGTTGAAGCTTTGGTAACAGTTGTGCCCTGGTTTGGCTCCAGAACAGTGAACTCCGTTGAGGTTAAAATACATGATTGCACGAAACCAATACCCTTAGGCAAGCCCCCTACACGTGACTGTTCAATATATGTTCCCCCAATTGCAGTACACGAATGGAAGAATGTGTCCATCTGTTTCCAGAATGAAGCAGGATCTCACACCTCTCCGGATGTGGGACACAGCGACTGTAATACCATAGTGAGGGTAACATTAGCCAGAATTCCCCTCCCACAGAGAGTTTACTTAGTTTGTGGCGACCGGGCTTATGGCTGCGTACCATATGACGTTTTTTATGGCACCTGTTATCTAGCCTACCTAATTCCTTTAATCCGTAAAGTAGAGGCAAATGAGATTGCAGCGATACTTCCCTCTCTACACAGGAACAGCAGGTCCATTACAAAAGGACAACAGGTAGCGAGCCTACTTTTGCCCTGGTACGGCATTTATGTTAGTCAGCAGGAGATCATGGCATTATCCAAAGTAGTGGAGCATCATCTAAATGTATCAAGTATCGCGATGTTAGCGGAACATAAAGAACTGCAGGAAGTTAGGACAGTAGCACTACAGAATCGCATGGCGCTGGACCTCCTCTTAGCTGCCCAGGGGGGCGCATGTAAAGTAATTGGTGCGGAGTGCTGTTCCTTTGTCTCTGACGCCACACCTGAAGTTACGGATATGGTCCAGGACACAGCTAAGGGGATAAAAGAATTGCATGAAACTCATGGGTTTACACTTGGGGATTTAAGCGGAACTCTTGGGTCCTGGGGAGCGGGGTTGGTTAAATTTGTTGTTACTGTTGCAGTGTTTATCTTGGTTGTGCTAATCCTAGTGACCTGTTTGATCACTGTAATTAAATTAGCCATACGCAGGGTTGCCAAAACTGCCCTCCAGGCCCCACAGAGGCTAGTGGGGTACTCTACTGTAGATGACACAATGTTGATGTACGACGCCGAGCTTCCAGACCCATGGGTCTCCGTGGTAGTTCCGGTACCTTGGGTACCTCCTTTCAGCGATTGATAAATTGATTAAAGTTGACACTCAGAATAAAGAATAAATGTTTTGACTTTTCCTTTCTCAGGTTGTTAAGAATAAATGTTTTGACTTTTCCTTTCTCAGGTTGTTTTCAATAAAATGTCTGACTTCTCCTTTTCAGATTTTTGAACAAATGTATTTGAATAAAATGTATGTAGTAAAGTGCCTTATTCTTGAATAAGTGTATTGAAGTAAACGTAAAGTAATGCTAAAAATGGAGGACACTGTAGCTTTACAGATTACAGATTGATCGATTCATCACTGTGAATGTATACCTTAACTGTGAATTTTTAACTGAATCCCTATTGATTCTGATTTTATACCTCAATTGGATTTCTTATAATCCTACATTCTAATTGTGTTTTAATAAGTAATTGCCTTGAAGTAAATCTTTAAAGATGTAAGCTGAATTTGAATTTGTGTTTGATGAATGAGATTAACTGAGGGATAAATGATAAAAGATCTTGTTTTTGAAACATATATTTTTGTATTGCATATGTGTTATTATTGTGCTTTTTGACAAAAGAAATCAAACACTGAAGAAAGATGATTTTTCTATTATGGTTGTCTGTATCAACCATTGTGATTGGCTGTTCCAATCTTATTCTGTTTTTGATGTAATTAATGTAATGAGGAATCCACCCAACTCTGAGGACGTTTTATTTGATTCAAGTAGTGACTGAAAATATTCTTAGACTAATGTTAATTGGTTATCAATGAATTGATAAAAGCGTGGATCTGTGAGGGAAATATTTTGTTTAAGTGTTTGTACCAAAGAGCATTTTGTGTTTCACATAGATCTGCCATAACTTAGAGCAGGGGGTTATAGGTTAAAGGGTTAAAGGTTCCGCTTTCCTGTTGGGGGACTGTGACTAACTGCCAGAGGACTTTAACAGACTGTCTTTGTCTCTGAATCCATGTGCTTGTGATTATCGATCAGAAGACGCGCGAAACAGACGCCCCTCCCGGATTCTCCGGTAGATCGTCTGTGTTTTCTGTGTAATGCTTCAGTGAGTTGGAGGGTTTTCTCAGAGCATGTTGTGTAAACGCTTTGAGCTCACTCACGGCCGTGGCTCTCAATAAACCCAGTGTTTGATATAAAGCGGACTCCAGCCTCCATTTCTTCCATCAACATTGCTGAGCAGAAAATCTCTCTCACACATGAGACTTTTATTTTTTTAGAGACTTGAGACTTGACTTGGACTCGTGACCAAAGACTTGAGACTTGATCAAGTCTCACCCCACAAAGACTTGAGACTTGACTCGTGACCAAAGACTTGACTTGGACTTGCAAAAAAAGACTTGTGAACATCTCTGGCTTGTGCAGATACAATTAAAACAACAAAGATACATTATGGCTCCAACACTTCCCTTCCTTTGGTTCTTCTTCCTCATGCATTGTTTTGTTGGAACTATTCTTGGTTATTTTAATCTCTCTCTTTGGACAATCTGATGGCCATGCTTTGTGATTCCCCCCACAGACTATACTTTGGTTCCTTCTCAGTTTTTACCGCTGCACAACTTATCCCTATATTTTCCACAAATCACCAAGGCATGTCTTCAGACCAAAGAACTGTGACCAAACTTACAACATTGTCTGCACTGTATTGGCTTGGGTTCAAACATCCTCAATGGGTAACTGATGTGATCCAGGAATACTTCGTCCAGCACCGAAGTCCATAGGGACATGGCTTGGGAAACGGAAGGTCACCGGTACGAGTCCCCGAAAGACCAAGTGCAACCGATGTGTCCCTGAGTAAGGCACCTTTGACGACACTTATACCCGGGCAGTACATATGGCAGCCCACTGCTCCTAACACTAGGATAGGTGAAATGCAGAATGTACATTTCCCTTCTGTGGGACGATTCATGGTATATTCTTCTACATGTACACACTTCAATTGCTGTATTATTTACTCGAGGAACTTACACTATACCTAATTGTTTATTATATAATTGTTTTCTGCTACTTAACACCACATTATCTCAGAGGAAAATATGGAACTTTTTGTGGCACAATTGTATTTTATAGCTTATTTTACAGATTCAGATTTTTATTAAAAAATAAAATCAACTCGTGAATTATTTCGTATTTCAACAAAAAATAAACTACCAAGCAGCATAGCCAATAATGTTATTAAACTTTATCAGCTTAAATATTAAGGTGACGAACAAATTGATAAATACATAATTATAACAAATATGATTTATTAATAAATAAGTACTTTTACATTTGGTATTTAGATTTTAACACTGCAAAAAGTATAATAATTTGTAATATTTGTATTCTTTCTATATCCCTGATAATCTTCAACACCCTTTCTGGTTCTTTGAAGGCTCTATCCAGACTATCTTCTGGTTATTTTCTGCATCAATCCCTATTATCTCTTACAACAAATAAAAACAACATCTTGGACATAACCGCAAGACTGTAACCTCTTCAAATTCTGTGGAAATTGTGGCCTCCTGGCTGGTCTACCTGCATTTGCCATCCGACCTCTGCAGCTCATCCAGAATGCAGCGGCTCGTCTGGTCTTCAACCTTCCTAAATTCTCCCACACCACGCCGCTCCTTCCACTGGCTTCCGGTAACTGCTAGAATCCACTTCAAGACACTGGTACTTGCGTACCATGCTGCGAATGGATCTGGCCCTTCCTACATCCAGGACATGGTTAAACCGCACACCCCAGCACGTGCACTCCGCTCTGCATCAGCCAAATGGATCTCTGCACCCTCGCTGCGAAGGGGACCCAAGTTCCCATCAGCAAAAACACGTGGGTTTGCTATCCTGGCTCCAAGATGGTGGAATGAGCTCCCATTGACATCAGGACAGCAGATAGCTTACACACCTTCCAGACTGAAAACTCATCTCTTTCGACTCCACTTCGAGTGATAGAACTATTAACAAAGCACTTATATACTAATAAAGGACTGGCTTACCTAAAGCCAGTTGAGTAGCACTTGAAATGTTTTTGCTCTATGAAACCTGTACTTATATGATTCTGTTTTCTTCAAGTTTGTATTTTGTTGGTCGAATGCACTTATTGTAAGTCGCTTTGGATAAAAGCGTCAGCTAAATGTAATGTAATGTGAGTCATTTACTTAACATGTATGCCATCTGCTGGAAAGAAGACATATCACTCTGTTGGCGTCGTTTGGACAACAAAAACAGAGTGAAGCTCTCATACCATTAACAATCTTTGAGTACAGACACCGTCCTGCAGAGAGCACACAGCCCAACAGCACGTTTTTGGTCTAGCATCATTTTACAAAACGTTTGCATTAAGACACTAAGACTAGCTGGTCCATTGTAAAGGTCAGTCCACCTTAAATGAGCAGTGGATGATCAGCAGGTGAAAGGCAGGACACGGGAACTTGGTCCTGAGGAGATGCAACGATTATTAAACAAGAAATAGTCGAGTCAAGGGGTCAAAGAAATGAACATTTGTGATTATTAGCGAATCTGTTGCAGATGGGTGAAAACAGGCTTAGGGAGTAACGTATTGCATGTTACGGCATTAGGTCATCAGGATACAAAATAGGAAAATGTATTCCCTTACAGTTACAGAAGCAAAAGCACTCCGATAACAGGAACATTTATGTAAAACAGGGCTCATTAACAGGATAGCAATGATACAAAACATTTAGAAATAAAGAACAATACATCAAATCATCCTATATCTCTATATGGAAACTTGGAGCCCTTAATCCAAATAAAATGGTTCATCAACAGTCAGTGGTTAAAGAGCAACTTGCAGGTTTTTTTTTTTCTACATTTATGCTTAAACTTGCTTGAAAATTACAATTAAAAAAGTGAATGCAGGATTTGATATGTTTTACGAGACATAAGGAATTCAGAGGGAAAGGAGCAATTTTGAGCTCTGCTCTTAAAAACGGCTTTTTTTTAAGGTCATACGTCAAACGCGTCATATTACATCACAAAAGGTACACATCTCCGCTCTCTGACCGCGGGAATAATTAGTAGTTGCGTTGAGCAGTTGTGTTGAGTGGTTGTGTTTTAGTGAGCTGGTATTTTTCGGCAGTTTTACATTGTATTTCACCTTTTGTAATCATGGTGCAGGATTGTGTTTGTGCAGGTTGCACACAAACTAACCTGTCAGGACAAACGTTTATCATAAGACTTATTCATTGTCCTCTCCATCAGCTTCTGTTTCCATGTGTTCAGCTGAGCTGCTGATTGGAGGCTCTGCCTCTCCCTTATCCTCAGTTTGAATTTCATTAAGCTGTGAGGACTGACGACCAACACACAAGTGCCTTTGGAAATGACTACGCCATTTAAATATTTTGTCACAAACATTGCAGCTGTATATTTCCTCTCCTGTGTGGACTCTCATGTGTGTCTTTAAATTTCCACTGTGTGAAAAAGCTTTCTCACAAACTGAGCAGCTGTGTGCTTTCTCTCCTGTGTGGACTCTCATGTGTTCCTTTACATTTTCCCTCCGTGAAAAAGCTTTCTTACAGACTGAGCAGCTGTGTGCTTTCTCTCCTGTGTGGACTCTCATGTGTTCCTTTAAAGTTTCACTCCGTGAAAAAGCTTTGTTACAGACTGAGCAGCTGTGTTCTTTCTCTCCTGTGTGGAATCTCATGTGTTCCTTTAAAGTTTGACTCCGTGAAAAAGCTTTGTTACAGACTGAGCAGCTGTGTGGTGTCTCTCCTGTGTGGATTCTCATGTGTGTCTTTAAACTTCTACTCTGTGAAAAAGCTCTCTTACAGACTGAGCAGCTGTGTGCTTTCTCTCCTGTGTGGACTCTAATGTGTTTCTTTAAACTTCCACTCTTTGAAAAAGCTTTCTTACAGACTGCGCAGATGTGTGCTTTCTCTCCTGTGTGGACTGTCATGTGTTCTTTTAAACTTCCACTCTGTGAAAAAGCTTTCTTACAGATTGAGCATTTGAATGGTTTCTCTCCTGTGTGGACTCTCATGTGTACCTTTAAACGTTCACGCTGTGAAAAAGCTTTCTTACAGACTGAGCATTTGAATGGTTTCTCTCCTGTGTGGAATATCATGTGTATCTTTAAACTTCCACTCTGTGAAAAAGCTCTCTCACAAACTGAGCATTTAAATGATTTCTCTCCTGTGTGGACTCTCATGTGTTTCTTAACATTTTCACTCCGTGAAAAAGTTCTCTCACAAACTGAGCAGCGAAAGGGTTTCTCTCCTGTGTGGATTCTCATGTGTCGATTTAAATCTCTTCCAAAACTAAAAGCTTTCTCACAGACTGAGCAGCTGAATGGTTTCTTTTCAGCACTACGTTGTGGATCACTGAAAGATTCTTGTCTATTTTTCAGTGAGTTTGAGCCTGAGGCAGGTTCTCCGGTCTCCTTCCAATCAGCACTGTGTTCAGCTTCAGGTTCAGAAGAGTCATCAGTGTCTTCAGAAGAGTCTCCCGTGTGGTCCTCAGTCTTTGGTTGTAAACTGCTCTCTGGATCTGAGTTCCTGGCTGGTTCTGGTCCTCGACAGTCATCTCCATCAGCTTCTGTTTCCATGTGTTCAATTTGTCTTTGATGAGGCTGTGAGGACTGAGGTTTCTCTTTATCATCTTCACTCTTCACAGGGTCAGGAGTGAAAGAGGACTTGGTGATATCAGCCTCCAGCTCCTGAAGCTGCTCTCCTTCCTGACTGATCCTGAGTTCCTCCTGTTCCTGCTTAATGTGTGGGGGGGGCTCTGGGTCCTCCTGGTCCAGACTGGAGCTCCACTCTTGCTGGTCAGGGAGAGGCTCTTCTTTAACCACCACCAGCTGCTGGACATCTGCAGGAAACAGGAAACACACTGTTATATCAGTCTTGGACCTAATCAATATAATTAGTTATGTTATTGAATTACAGTTTCCACAGAAGAGAGGCCCATCGTCTCTTCCGCAATCATTAGGGGTAAGCAGAAGTGCAAAGAGGCCCTCCTCAGGATAATACAGTTAAGTCTTGTTAGTTAGGTGGTTCATATCCTGACCGGGTATGAATTACACCTAAAGAGGTCATGAGATAATGACCTTTCGACATCTGGAACATATGTGGGTGTTTTGGCTAATGTAAGGGGAGTTGTCAGGGGACTCTACCCGCCTCAAGAGGCACTATTTTCGGATACATTTGATCCATTTTCACCCTTTTCTCTGGTTCTTCCAAAAGATAACAGAGTATTTGCTGACTCTGGAGGAATGTAAGGGGAGTTGTCAGGGGACTCTACCTGCCTTATGGAACACTATTTTGGGGTACTTTTTTCCCATTTTCACCCCTTTTCTCTGGTTCTCCAAAAAGTCAAGTCAGACTTTTTTCCTGATTTCTCACTGATGGAATGGCAAACGCGACCCGCCATCGGAGAGCCTCCGCCGACCCGGCCTCTTGCCGGTGCTCTGGCGGTCGGTTCCTCCGAACTGCGGGTTCGACTCTGATGGCCGGGAGGGTGTGCTGCGCGGGCCTCCCGGCCCGCCCGATATGAAGCGTGACCGAGACGAACCGTCTGACCGCACGGACATTTGAGTTAGCCAAACTTGTGGAAGTGTTTACATGTGTGTTAATGCTAAATAAAAGTCTAGCTTGTACCTTTGATGCCCCGCCTCCGACTCCCGTCTCTCAGCACTACAATATACAGAATATATTATAAATAAATGTTGGCAATAATTGATTGATGAGATTTTACATTCATTTATATTAATGTTTGAATTACTTTATGACCTTTGTATAGTTCCGCTATTCTTTATCAAGTAACATTTTAGATGTGTTTACTTAATTATTGAACATATTTGTTATTGATTTTTTTAATGAATTATTCTCCCGCAATTTGAATTAATCCAAAGTGTTTTTTATTTGCTTTTTACACATTTAAAAAGAAAAGGTGAATAAATGAGCACAATAAAATTAAATGATCAATGTATGTTAAATGTAATCAACTAGTGCCTACATGTCTGGTTAATATTGAAATCAGTACATTACATGGCATATTATTCAATATAGCCTATGTATTTTTCAAAATATATTTATTTTGGTAGGTTTGCTCTTCCGTGATAAACTATAATTATTATAATTAAGTACATTTGTCTCATAATACGTACATACTTGTACTTAAAGATATGAATGTAGTACTTTAACTTATTATTAGTATTTTCACAGTGTGGTGTTTTGTACTTTTACTTCAGGATCTACAACCTGCAGCAAGTGCTGATAAAGAGTCTAAAGGGTGTTGAGAGCTTCATAGTATGTTGAATACTTAAAACGAAAGTTAGGTATAATCAAATATAATCAATTATATTCTTGTATAACCCACAATGAAAATGCTTCATATTTTAGGTTTTTCTATATTTACAGCATAAACAAAACAAAGTGGTTTGTTAAGTTGAGTGTAAGGCCTATGATTTATGCCCTGCTCTCTGATAAGAGAGTAGGCAGGTTCTTTCCTCTCCTCTCACAGCAGGGAGGGGGGCTCCAGACTTAAGCAGAAACACATGGAGGCCTCAAAAAGGTGGTTATGTCAGAGGCATAGAATATGTCCAGTCATGTTTTGTTTTACACAAACTTGGGAAGGTGTGTCTTATGCCAGAGCCAATAGAATATGTTGGTTGGGTATAGAGGAGGTGTTTGTGGGTTTTCTATCCGGTTTTTTTGAGCATAAAAAGACTGGCTTTTTTGGATTACGTTGGGGAGAGGGGGGGAAACCCCTGGTATACTCTCTCCCGGTAAGCTCTGTTTTTCAGAGCTGGGTTAGACGGCTCTCGGTAAGTGGTTATGCTGGTAGTTAATAGAACGATCCGGAATATATGATTTTATGCCGGAAGTTGCTATAACGACCGGAATCCATACATGGGTTTTATGCTGGTAGTTAATAGAACGATCCGGAATATATGATTTTATGCCGGAAGTTGCTATAACGACCGGAATCCATACATGGGTTTTATGCTGGTAGTTAATAGAACGATCCGGAATATATGATTTTATGCCGGAAGTTGCTATAACGACCGGAATCCATACATGGGTTTTATGCTGGTAGTTAATAGAACGATCCGGAATATATGATTTTATGCCGGAAGTTGCTATTACGACCGGAATCCATACATGGGTTTTATGCTGGTAGTTAATAGAACGATCCGGAATATATGATTTTATGCCGGAAGTTGCTATAACGACCGGAATCCATACATGGGTTTTATGCTGGTAGTTAATAGAACGATCCGGAATATATGATTTTATGCCGGAAGTTGCTATAACGACCGGAATCCATACATGGGTTTTATGCTGGTAGTTAATAGAACGATCCGGAATATATGATTTTATGCCGGAAGTTGCTATAACGACCGGAATCCATACATGGGTTTTACGCTGGTAGTTAATAGAACGATCCGGAATATATGATTTTATGCCGGAAGTTGCTATAACGACCGGAATCCATACATGGGTTTTACGCTGGTAGTTAATAGAACGATCCGGAATATATGATTTTATGCCGGAAGTTGCTATAACGACCGGAATCCATACATGGGTTTTATGCTGGTAGTTAATAGAACGATCCGGAATATATGATTTTATGCCGGAAGTTGCTATAACGACCGGAATCCATACATGGGTTTTATGCTGGTAGTTAATAGAACGATCCGGAATATATGATTTTATGCCGGAAGTTGCTATAACGACCGGAATCCATACATGGGTTTTATGCTGGTAGTTAATAGAACGATCCGGAATATATGATTTTATGCCGGAAGTTGCTATAACGACCGGAATCCATACATGGGTTTTATGCTGGTAGTTAATAGAACGATCCGGAATATATGATTTTATGCCGGAAGTTGCTATAACGACCGGAATCCATACATGGGTTTTATGCTGGTAGTTAATAGAACGATCCGGAATATATGATTTTATGCCGGAAGTTGCTATAACGACCGGAATCCATACATGGGTTTTATGCTGGTAGTTAATAGAACGATCCGGAATATATGATTTTATGCCAGAAGTTATAACGACCGGAATCCATACATGGACTTTTGAATGAATATGAATTAAGGTTTTAGATAAAAAATATATAATCCCATTTTGATATGTTTTGTATGATTATAATGTGTTAAAAGGTAAAGACTCTGTACTGGTTTGGACCTATTTTTTCTTCAAATAAACTGATCTCACCTTTTGGATTGGGACAATAAAAAGGAAAATCTGTGCTCTCCTCTCCTGCTTCAAAGGTAAGATTGCACCCTGCCACACACATGTTTAGGTAGGAACACACCCCATTTACTGATACCAAAATCCTTCGGGATCGCTTAAACAGATTCAAAAGAGTTGTCTGAATAGAAACAGCAGTTAATTGAACCTGGTTCTTCGGGGAGTTAATAGAGGTGAGATCTTGCTGACGTTTGGTGGATCTGAGCCAAGCAGTAAACTTACATAGACTCAGTAACTTCGGTCGGGTCAATTTGTGAGGTCAGAGTAATTTACCGGAATAAATTAATCGGGGCCTCACCTAGAACTCTAAACAAGGGTTATTAACAGGGCCGGATTAACCATATGGCCCTTGAGCAAAGAGGGCCCTCAGTGACAAGATTAAAAAAAATATTTTTTTTTTTCGGGCACAACCTCACTCATAATACATTGTTTTTAAATAACACTCACTCTTCGCTATAAATAACACAGCTTTTCTATAGGGTCAAATTAATATATTTTCTAAACCGTCTCTGTACTGTAGGTCTCACTATGTATGCACTCAAATGTATTACTACGCGGCGGCAGTGTATAGCCGAATCACAGCCCCACCCTCATTCATGTCACATTTTGTCACGTGAGCAGAAAAAATGGATGGTGCCGGTAGCCAAACACCCAGCGGGGCTGCAAAAAGAAAGAAAAAGAAGAGAGAGTGGCGGCTGGATTAAAAAATGTGCCAACAATAAATAGCAAAACGTGACGAAATAGGCCAGCAACAACCACAAGGAAGAGTGGCGGCGGTCACGGAGGATGTTGTTGAGCTAGCGAGCAATGTTAGCCTTGAACCTAGCATGCTAACGCAGAAGCGAGTAGAAGAGGAAGATAAAGATGAAGACGAGCCTGACGAGGAAGTCACAGAGCAGGGTGAAGGTTCGAGTTCATCGGAAGTTCCCTGTGTCTCTCAGGACCCTGCACAATGGGGATTAATTGCTGGAAATGTCCGGGAGGAGACTTTGATGAAAGAGGTTTCATACTTTCATAATCGGGCAACGAAGTATCCAGCATCTCGGAGGGAGACCGATGCTAGTGGCCGGACACACTCACTGACCAATGATATGCTGACCAGACAGCTTCACAATGGAGAAATCGTTCAACGCGATTGGATTATTTATTCTCCATCTACCGGAGCAATTTATTGTTTTGCCTGCAAACTTGTATCCACTCACAGCCACAGTAATGCATTTGTTCTCGGCTTTAGTGATTGGAAGCATCCCGAGAGGATAACGGAACATGAGACGAGTGGTGAGCACAGAAAATGCATACTTTCACTTATGCATCGCACTAAACTCATGGGCACTGTGGATGCTTCTCTAGGGATGCAGGTCGACACAGAAAGTCAGTACTGGAAGGATGTATTGAGACGTGTAGTTGCGGTGATTAAATTCTTGAGTGAGAGGGGGCTTCCTTTCCGGGGAAATTACGAACTTTTGGGATCCGCACATAACGGGAACTACCTGGGAATCCTGGAGCTGCTTGCGCAGTTTGATCCATTTTTAAAGGATCATTTGCAGAAGTTTGGCCAGAAGGGACGTGGTAGGACTTCATACTTGTCATCAACTATCTGTGAGGAGTTTATTGGTTTGATGGGTGACAGAACAAAGGAAGCAATAGCAACAGAACTACAGCGAGCAAGGTATTTCTCTGTCATCGTAGATTCTACACCTGACATGTCTCACGTCGACCAATTAACTTTCGTTTTCCGATTTGTGAGTGAGAAAGGAAAAGTCATTGAGAGATTTATTGGATTTGAACCCATTCACAGTCACACTGGGTCAAATCTGGCTGACTGCGTGATGAAGATGGTCACACACACACACACACACACACACACACACACACACACACACACGATCTTCCATCACATATACTGATCACTTAGTTGAGCAACCACACCATTTCACTACATATTATACTTTTGTAACTCTCAATGTTTGTAACTAATAAAACTCCTCGTGTACGTGTACAGCCAGCCAGTCATATTTTGGCATTAAATCGGGTGCTACTCTGAGGTTTTGAGTGATATTACCTAGGTATTCCTGAGCCATACACTGTCTTGGAATCTTATCCATTGTATTTTGTCTTGTGATGTTTAACTAAAAGGGCAAAAGGCTAGACCTACTTTGGTTGAACTATGTGGCTGCGTCCCTGCTTTTTACAATTAATAATAATAATTCCTTGCATTTATTATAGCGCTTTTCCAGTTTACAGATACACACATTACACTTTTTTTTTTTTATAGTTCCCCAGCACCCCCTTTGATCTGATGATCAGATGCACAGACCACTGCGCCACCCGTCCCATGATTAATAGGTGTGCGATTTGACATGCCAGATTGACTGAAAATTCTAAATATTGGTCATGTTGGTAGGATTGGGTAGGCGTGGTGTTACTTGTTGGGTTGGGGGGGGCGCCCATGAGCGCTCAGTGCCCAGGGGCCCCTGCAGGTACTAATCCGGCCCTGGTTATTAATGTGATAATAAAGTGTTACTGAAGAGTTTAAAGTGTTAATGAAGAGTAAAGGGAACAGACCTGCTCTGTGTATCCGAAGCTGAGGCTGTAAAACAGCGTCCAGTAGTTTCTGGAGCCTCTTGTTCTCCTCTTTGGAAAGAAACAGCTCCTCCTTGAGCTCTGCTATTGTTTGTTCAAACAGAGCAAATATCTCTTCAGAAGCAGCAGTGACTTGCTGCTTCTTCAACGACAGCAGCATTTGGACTTTACTCATGTTTCCTAGATCACCTTTCCCTGCAGACTCCGTTAAACACACCGTTTCTCTCTCCGTCAAACTCTCAATCTGACTAGTGTTGCTCACGTGTTTCCAGCTAGCATGCTAAGCTAGCTCCTATAGTCCGAGGTAAATGCTCCAGAAAAAAGAGCACAGAGTCCGTTCGGAGGTTTATCCAGACACACAGATGATGGATCAGTAGAGCTGGAGCTCACACACACTTTCTCAGGAACACAAGAGAGAACCGGAGCGACGAGACAACACATGCAGGGCTCGAGTTAAGTGTGAGCCAATGGGAGCTGAGCTCACACAAGGAGGTATGATGTCACTGCATCCGTGGGAGCTCAGAACCCTCCTTATGGGAGCTCAGCTCCCATTGGCTCACACATAACTCAGACCCTGCCCCTCCTTGGGGGTCGCTAATACATTACCAACAACCATTATTTGTATGTATTTATTTATTGTTATTGAGTCAGGCACAATGAGTTTACATTTATACAGTCAATGTTTGTCCCTTTCCCCCCCTCCCCTCCCGGTCCTAGCTAGTAAAGTAAATAAATAGATAAATATATAGGTACAAATAAAGTAATATAACAGATAATATTAAAAGAAAATTAAAATTAATAGATAAGGAAATAAAGAATAATAACAATAATACATGTACCCATATACTCACATATGTATACCCACATGTACACATACACATATACATACATACATACATACATACATATATACATACATACATACATACATACATACATACATACATACATATGTAATGTGACCCACACAGTGTGTGATCACAATTGTATGTTTATAAGTAATAAAATAAGTAAGATAAGCAGTTTCAGTAACTGATTACATTTACAAAGTAACCCTCCCAACCCTGTACATACATACATACATACATACATACATACATACATACATACATACATACATACATACATACATACATACATACATACATGTATATAAAGACAGAAACAAAACAAACAAACAAAAAAGCACATACATTCATGGTCCCCCTTTCTTCTTAGTGTCTTAAGTTCAGCTATGTAGGCTATCATAGAGCCGAATAGTTTTGAACAGCCCCTCAGGTTATATTTAATCTTCTCCAAGTTCAGGTACATCATTAGATCTTTAAGCCAGAGAGATGCTTTAGGTGGTATCGGAGATTTCCATTCTAGGAGTATTCTTCTACGTGCTAAGATAGATGCAAAGGCTATACTGTCCTTAGTTTCCCCCTTATCATTCGGTGGCCAGGTAGTACTCCAAAAATGGCAGTTTCTGCACACGGTGTCAATACCACGTCCAAGGCCTCAGCAAGGTGTTTGAAAATGCTTGTCCAGTATCCTTGTAGTCGAGGACAAGACCAAAACATATGAGTCATGTTTGCTGGTGACGTGTGGCATCTGTTACAGGTATCCGTGACATTTTGGTATATTTTGGAGAGTTTAGAGTTGGTGTAAAAGATACTGTTTAGAGTATAGGTGAGGTCCTGATAATTTATTCCGGTAAATTACTCAGACCTACTAACTGACCTGACCGAAGTTACTGAGTCTATGTAAGTTTACTGCTTGGCTCAGATCCACCAACGTCAGCAAGATCTCACCTCTATTAACTCCCCGAAGAACCAGGTTCAATTAACTGCTGTTTCTATTCAGACAACTCTTTTTAATCTGTTTAAGGGATCCCGAAGGATTTTGATATCAGTAAATGGGGTGTGTTCCTACCTACGTGTGTATGGCAGGGTGCAGTCTTACCTTTGAAGCAGGGGAGGAGAGCACAGATTTTATTTTTAGTTGTCCCAATCCAAAAGGTGGGATCAGTTTATTTGAAGAAAAAGTAGGTCCAAACCAATACAGAGTCTTTACCTTTTAACACATTATAATCATACAAAACATATCATGCTGGGGTTATATTTTTTTATCTAAAACCTTAATTCATATTCATTGTATTCCCGTGCGTTCTAACAACGCCTTCCAGGTCGATCTAAATAATACTATTAGATCTAAGCTTCCCGTACGTCCGAATAACGTCTTCCAGGTAGATCTGAATAGTGTTATTTCTTTGATTCCTGTACGTTCTTAATAACGCCTTCCAGGTCGATCTAAATAGTGTTATAAGATTCCTGTACGTTCTTAATAACGCCTTCCAGGTCGATCTAAATAGTCATAAGATTCCTGTACGTCCGAACAACGTCTTCCAGGTATATCTAAATAGTCATAAGATTCCTGTGCGTCCGAACAACGTCTTCCAGGTATATCTAAATAGTCATAAGATTCCTGTGCGTCCGAACAACGTCTTCCAGGTATATCTAAATAGTCATAAGATTCCTGTACGTCCGAACAACGTCTTCCAGGTATATCTAAATAGTCATAAGATTCCTGTACGTCCGAACAACGTCTTCTAGGTATACCTTACCGAGAGCCATCTAACCCAGCTCTGAGGGTCAGAGCTTACCGGGAGAGAGTATACCAGGGGTTTCCCCCTCTCTCCCCCACAAAATCCAAAAAAGCCAGTCTTTTTATGCTCAAAAAACCGGATAGAAACCCCACAAACACCTCCTCTATACCCAACCAACATATTCTATTGGCTCTGGCATAAGACACACCTTCCCAAGTTTGTGAAAAAAACAAAACATGACTAGACATATTCTATGGCTATGACATAACCACCCTTTTGAGGTCTCAATGTGTTTCTCCTTAAGTCCGGAGCCGCCCTCCCTGCTGTGAGAGGAAAGAACCTGCCTACTCTCTTATCAGAGAGTAAGGCATACATCATTATAAGTCTTACACTCAACTTAACAAACCACTTTGTTTTGTTTATGCTGTAAATATAGAAAAACCTAAAATATGAAGCATTTTCATTGTGGGTTATACAAGAATATAATTGATTATATTTGATTATAACTAACTTTCGTTTTAAGTATTCAACATACTATGAAGCTCTCAACACCCTCTTTTTAAAACGCAAAGTTATCAAACAGCAACAACTAAAATTGTAAGAATACATACATATTCAAAAACCATCAAGAAGCATTCTCATTATGGGTTCATACAAGAATATGATTGATCCTATTTGATTATAACTAACTTTCGTTTTAAGTATTCAACATACTATGAAGCTCTCAACAATACGGTGGACAACTTTCAGTTGTATAAGATTGAGCCTGGCACAGGACGTACTATTGTTCACTCTCGCTAATGCGCCATCCCAGACCTCATCATCTATAGCTTGGACTAGTTCCCCTTCCCAATCTTGTTTGATTTTACCAAACAAGTCAATTATTGAATCCGGAGGGATATTGGGGAAGGAATTATTATTTACGTATTATTTACGAGTATTATTTACGTTAACGAGGACAATAGGCTAAAAGAAAAACGTGTTTCTCAAAAGAACTAAGCATTCTCTTGAATGACAATATGCCTGCACAACACACTCTCACTCCATAATCGTCCAGGAGCGATGTTTGGTCAGGGTCCCGTGGCGTGCAGTTGTGACGCTCCTAGGCTCCTTCAGCTTCATAAAGGGACGCAAATAGCTTTCAACTGATTGCAATGTATTCCCATCTGCGGCGGGATTTGACGCTCATGGAAGCACGGCATTCGTTTGTGTCGGCTGCCCTTAGTTAGTTAGTTTAGTTTTAGTTCAGAGAAGAAGAACGTGATATAAACAAACAACAAATAGCTGTGCGTTAGCTTCACCTTAGCATGTGTTCTTTGCAGGTGTTTGTTGAGGTTTGATTATGACTGATTTTAGTAAGTAACGAAGTAACGAGTGTCGGGGAAATGTTAGTAACTGTAGTGTGATTACTGAATTATAAAAGTAGAGCGTTACACTACTCCGTTACCGACAAAAGTAATATTATTATGCACCCAACTCTGCATTTGACTAGTCAAAAACAGGGACATGTGCACAGACAGCGCAGCGTCATACTTCCTGAATGAAAAGTAAACTAATATTAGATTAATATGAACTTTAAACATCCATGACTTAAACATATAATCCAGGATACAAGCCACAGAGTTGCACCTGCAAGGTGAATATAGAACAACTGGTTAAAAAATAAATAAACTACCGAGTGTTTGAAAGCGTACAACAGTTTTATGATATCACTATATCATCTAAGACACGAGTGGATCTGACTTAATTACATTTGAGTTGAGTGTTTCGTCAACCTAATGTGTTGCTTAAAATAATACTTCTGCATACAGTATAAGACACTGTAAGTGTTGCACGGCCAGATACGGCTCGAGAAGCTGACTCAGATAAGGAAATATGATATATTATGATATTATATGATCGACAGTATTGGGCAAGTTAGTTTTAAAATGTAACTAGTAATAGTTACTGTGTAGGAAACTTCTGTGTAGCAATGCAGTGGGAGTCACCGACTCATGAAGGAGACACGGGATGAGCAGGAGCTTTGATGTCAAACACTGATGGTTTATTTGGAGTTACGGCCGGAGAGTTGACAAGACAGGTGGTGTGTCACGAGTTGACACAGCGGTTGCCAAACCAATTCTGAAGAACTCTTTCTGGAGCTCGAGGTTTTATCTAGTTCGGAGTGTAATAATCAACATTCTTCATCAGCGAGACTAAACAATTATGGACCCTGAATCTAACGAGAGCTCTCATCCATAGAAAAGAATGCGCGCCAGGGAACCTTCGTCCCTGAACAGTAAACTACCTCATGGCGGCTTGTGCTCTGTCACAGACTGGCAACAACAATGCGCCCAAGCTGCCTCTCCTTAAGAGAGATAGCAGCAATACCCAAGGCCGTAGACATATGCCATGGGAAAGGAGACAGTGAGAGGAGAAAATTATGAACTGTGTCAAAGGTTGAATACTAGGGGTGTAACGGTATCCGTATTCGTCCCGTACCGTCACGGTTCGGACGTCACGGTTCGGCACACGCAGTCACACGACGAATACGCCTTTTTTTTACGAGTGGGAAAAAAGTAATTCAGGGCAGTATCCACTACACTATATATAATCCAGGGGGCATTATTGCGCCTAAAAGCTGTTTGCCAGCTGTCCTTAAACAACAAATGAAGAACAAGAAGAAACACAACAACAAAACGAACAAAATACAAGAAGAAGTAAAGTTAGTATGGTGAGTTCAGATAACACACAGGAGCTAGAACCCACCTGCTTCTTTTACATCAGCTGTGTGGGAACATTTCGGGTTCCCTGTGGACTACAATAACGATGAGGTGTGCGAGTGGTGGATCGGACGAGGACGGTGTGTCGGCGTTGTTCGATAGCGGTGCGGTATGCTAATGGTAACACACGCCAAACATGCTAAATCATATCAGAAGGCATCACCCAGATTTGCCAATCACCGGAGCCCAGCTGATCCCCGCTGTTTTTAAGAAGCCAATAGACATGAAAGCGGTGAGACCAAAATAAATAACGGAAGCTTTTGGTATATGTTGTTCAACAACTGTGCGCTCTTGAAACACTTTCTTATTATTTATGATGTCATATTTTCAAGACATTCTTTTTAGTTGTACAGCTTGATGAAACCTTTTTGTTTGACATCAGCCATTATAGATAATATGGCCATCTGAGTGTACTGTTTATGGTTTGTTTTTAACTGTTTAATACAGTTAATTATTCAAAATGTCAGAGTTCTTTATTTTGAAACTGAAACTTGCACTACTGTTAAAAAATAAATAACAACAAACCTGGAATTATGCATTTTGGATTTTTTTTTGCTTTTTCTTGTTGTACCGAACCGTACCGAACCGTGACCTCCAAACCGAGGTACGAACCGAACCGTGACTTCTGTGAACCGTTACACCCCTATTGAATACCTAGGCAAATTATTCCCTAACAGTTACTGCTCTCAAAAAAGTTACTTTATTAGTTACTAAATTATAAAAGTAACTAGTAACAAGTTTACTTTACTTTAAAAATAATAACAATACAAATACAAGTTTGTGTATTGTTCTGTGGCACCGTAAGAGTAAAGACAACTCCCCACATGTACATTCGTTAGGTGCTTCAGGAGATTGGCATTGCTGTTATTCGATGTGGACAATTCTTTCTGTCCTGCACAAAGTTTACATTTGACCGTAATATTTTTTGCGTCCTTTATCAAGGCCTGGGCAAAGGCTATAGGAAATCAGGCTCAGAGGTAGAATGGCTGCGTTTTAGGCAGCTAAGAAATATCTTCACTTCACATGTCAAAAGTGCTAAATCTAAGTATTATCTGTCAGTTACCACAAAGAACCTGAACAACCCTAGAAAATTCTGGAAAGCCATAAAATCGATATCCACCGGTGATATCCGTAATGAGCTACCTCCGTGCATTACCACGGCATCAGGCTCTATATCGGATAGGGCCACCATACTAAATTGTTTTAATGAGCATTTTGTGTCCTGTGGCTCTCTGTTTCATTCTGTTTCTAATTCTGCTTCTGTGAACACCACAGTCGGTGACTCAGAACAATGTGGTCTGCAAAACCCTTTCAGTTTTACTCCTTTTACTGTTGATGTTGTTCGTGAAGTCTTAACCAAGCTAGATCCTAAAAAGCCGGCTGGTCCGGACAACGTAGAACCTTTCTTTTTAAAGATAGCTGCAGATTTTATTGCTCCACCTCTTACTACTCTTTTTAACCTCTCTCTCAGCACGAACAAAATCCCAAAAGTATGGAAGTCAGTGTATGTCCTGCCACTACTAAAAGGAGGGGAGGCCACCTTATTAAACAATTATAGACCCATCTCTAAGTTTTCAGTTCTGGCGAAGGTGCTCGAACGCCTAGTGAGTGAACAAGTAAAGGTGTTTTTATATAACAATGACATCCTGTCTAAACATCAGTCAGGCTTCAGAAAGCAGCACAGCACCATCACTGCGACAATGAAAGTGGTGAATGATATTAAGAGTTTTTTAGATAATAAGCAGAGTTGTGCAGCTCTATTTGTTGACCTATCCAAAGCTTTTGATACCGTCGATCATCGCATTTTGAAGCAGAGGCTGGTCCGTATTGGCATATCCAGCCATGCAGTGGGTGGTTTGTGAACTACCTCTCTGAAAGGTCCCAATGTGTTCAGTTTGGTGGGCTGTCTTCTGAGTGGTTAAACATTTCTAATGGTGTACCTCAAGGTTCAGTTTTAGGTCCGCTATCATTCTCTATCTATATGAATAGTTTAGGTAAAAATGTCGAAGGAGCAACCTTACATTTTTATGCGGACGATACCATTATGTACTGTGCAGGTAGCTCGATTAACGAGGCTGTTGTTAAATTACAGGCTGTTTTAACATTATTCAGGCTCAGCTCTCTGAACTAAAGCTTCTTTTAAATGTGGTACATTGATGCATCAATGGCTGAGATGTTATGGACAATCTTGAAGAAGAGAACCAAACGAGCCAATCGCCGCCTTTCACTTAATTCCACCCAGTTCAACTGCTTGAGCATTTCTGTGACACTGCTGTCCCATTCATAATCTACAAAAATGAATATTGCACCTCTTCTTTGTACTGATTCCAGGGCATCACTGTCTTTATCAGTGTAGGGGTCCCAGACCGAGCTGGCGTACTCTAGTTTAGAACGTACTAGGGCCACAAAAGCTGTCTCCTTCAGTTTCTGGGGACAGCGTCGCAGGTTCCGGTGTAGGAAGCTGAGCGAACGGTTTGCCTGTGTTACAATTTGGCCAATGTGACGCATCAGGTGACTGATCAGGTTCGAAGTATTAGGGAGCGCTGGATTTGTGAAGAACTCCCCTCTTCCTAAACCACTAATACCACTAATACCACAGTACTGGCAAAACGGGAGGAGCCGAGTAAAAAACAAGCGCCCCTCATCCCAATCCACCCACACCGCAGTATTTTTTTCTTTTTTTTTACCCAAAAAATATATTGTATATTATCGGGGCTATTCATACTGGTATCGGGTTTATCGGGATGACGTCATAATTCCTAATATCGGACCGATAATTATCGTGCATCCCTAATTTACACACTTTGAACATAGTAAGTCTTAGAGAAACTCACATTTCCTGTGCGTCTTTTTCCTGTTGGTCCACTTTTCTTTTCTCCACCTTTGTGGCATGTGGGCTCTTGGGGTTGGGTAGTGTTTTTGGTGGATTGAAGTACTTGGACTTGGTGTGACCAGCAGAACTTTCCCGCTTGTTCCACTGTTCCTCGTGGTCATCACCTGGCCTGCTAGTTTGTCCAAAGTTTTAGTCCAGAATATGCATTGGCAGATTGTGTTGCTCAATGTGCTCTATATATCTTCCTTGTATTGAGGCGTACATTTTGGAGACGAACTCAGCTGGTCTCAAGTACTTTTTTTTTAAAAGGATGGAGTGTTTGACCAACCCAAACTAGAGCTCCACATGGCAGTTAGTATCCCTGGTTTTATGACTTCCATCTTTTTTAGAGGTACCTTTTCTATGTCGCGAGTCTCGCGACAGATCCCCAAGCAACAAACCACTCCACAATGGGAAGATCCCCATGTAGTTTTTTAACAGTGCATCAATGACACCAGGACAGAGGTAGTGGTTTTTTACATGAACAGCATCGTCAGAGAGAATGTCACTCTCTGCTTGGTCCCGCCTGACTTGAAAAGCTTGTGTAAAAGGGGACTTTCCAATAATGCTATGAGCATTTTGTTTCCATTTTGCTTTCCTCCTCTCCCATTACATGTCCACTTTCCTCCAGTTTCAAGTCCCGAGTTTGCAAAATGCACTCGTCGAGGTACATTTAGCTCTGTTTCACCGAATGAGTGTACTCCTCTGCATCAAAAAGCACACACATATGATAAAAAACATCAAGGGCTTCCTGCATACTTGTGCAGTTCAGGATGTACGCAAAACAGAATGTTGCATATTCCTGTGTGCCTCTGTCTACAGTTTTTTTTTCAAATGCTTGTGACACAGCCTTCATGATATGAGCAGAGCACAGATGCAGCACAGTGAAGTTAGGAATCAGTTCAGTTTGTCCAGACACTATCTCAAATGCTTGTCAAGGTACACTGACATATTTTCCCTGTTAAAAGACAGAAGCACACTGTTCATCAGAGCCCAACTCTAATCTGTCTCAACCTGTGCTATCTTTCTTTTTGTTATGTAAGACAACTTTCTTTTAAATTCCATGAGCCAATGGGAAATAGATGGCTGTTGGTGATCAGTTCTGTGACAGGCAAGGGAGGCTTATCCTTACCCATTCCGGGCAAAACCAAAGCATAAGACCCGCTTATTTTGATCAGGAATTTTCTGTATCACGCTGCCTGTGGCGTCAAGGTAGAGAGTCGTAGGTGTTGGCTTTTTCAAGTGCTCAGTCAATATCTTTATTCCAGCATCTGTGTATAAATGTACAGGAAACGGATCAATTTGTAGGTGCTGAAGATAGCCTTTTGATGATACATGACTGCTGCTCTCTTTGATTATTTTTGTATTCAACATGAGTTCAAGCATCATGTCATCGTGGAGCCTTGCACTTTTCTTCACTTCAGAGGATATTTTCTTTAACACGTCTTTGGTGAGGCTTCTGCTTATGTTACCAGCCATTATTTCCTCTACTGGTGTCTGTCTTAACATAGTGTAATAATAATTGCTGACACCACTGGTTAAGGCTTTGGAAATTGTTCCTCGTCTTGTGTATTTTCCTAACCCTAACCCTAACCCAACATTGATTTTGAGCGAATCGGTCACATGACCTGGAAGGTATTGAAGAAATAAGCAAATATTTCCATCAAATTATTAATATAAAATATTTAAAGTAATAAAATGCAATAAAAAGAGGTGTGTCCTATGCAGCCAGTGTAGTTCTTTGACCCAGCATTGATTTTGCGTGAATGAGCCTGTCTGTGGCCCCTCAGGACGACCCAGAAGCTTCAACCTCACACTCACAACCTCAGCCTAATGATGTGAGTATTTCCATTTTAAACATCATTCATAATGGTCCTAGACAAAGTAAAATCTCTCTTGTTTGTTGCCACTGATATTAAACACACTCACAAATAAACCCATACACACACACAATTGAAGACATGTTGAACATGCATTCCTGGCACACTCACTCACACACGCGCACACACACACGCACACACACACACACACACACACACACACACACACACACACACACACACACACACACACACACACACACACACACACGCATGATGCTGGCAGTGGCTTTGACAGGTGATGACTATAAGAAAGAATGTGGGCCATACTCTCGTTGTGTCAAAGTGATGTGTGTGAAGTGAAACATCACTCAAACCATGTTCATCCCTCTTTCTACTAGGATCATAGCTATGTCTTGCCTGCTTCTCCTACTGCTCTTAAGGCCAGAGTCAATGAAGCTTTAGCAAGAGTGGAGAGTCTCGAGCGAGAGAGGAAGAATGCCATGGCTAGAGAAAAGAGGGCAGAGACCACAGTGAGGAGTCTTTTGGGGGATTTGAGGGAAAATAACCTCATTAATGAAGAACTCAAAGAGAGGCTTGATTTCTACTCCGGTAAGATTAAATTAGCACTTTGAAATTCATGTACATCTTACTCTTACACTCTTTATTAAACTCCTTTGTTATTATATGAAGGGGACTTTTTTTCTCATACAATTTCAGATTTTCAAATAGACTTCAAGGCAAAGCAGGGCCATGAGTACTCAAAGGACCACAGAGAGTTTGCCCTCACACTCCATCTACATGGTCCATAGGCATACAAATACCTCAGAGAGACTACAAATCTTCTCCTCCCTCATCCACATACATTACAAAGGTAGTCTTAATGTTGTTCAATTTAATTTTTGGAAATTACGGTTGCAAATACGTTAAATAGCTACTTCTCATTTTGTTGTTACAGGTGGCTGTGTTCGGTGGATGGCAAGCCTGGCCTGAACAAGATGATGCTGGATAATATGCTGGAGAGAAGATGCCAGGAAGACCAGGCTCAATATGGATTGTGTTGCACTCTTGTTGGATGCCATGGCCATCAGGAAACATGTGCAATATAATCCACATAACCAGTCAATGTCTGGTTTTGTAGACATGGGTGATGGAAACAATGAGACCGATGTTGCTACTGAGGCTCTGGTGTCCATGGTGGTTGGCCTACAAGGACATTGGAAGGCTCCCATTGCATATTACCTGACGAAGTCTCTGTCACCTGAAACACAAAGGGTCCTTCTCAGTCATGCTTTGGAGGAGCTGCATGCACGGGGCATTCGGGTGGTATCTGTCACGATGGATGGGCATGCCTCCAACGTCAGCATGTGCAACCAACTTGGGTGTGAGCTGAAGGGAAACCCACAGGAGCCGCTTAAAACCAGTGTCCCGCATCCCTCGACTGGTGACAAAGTATTTGTAATGATGGATGCCACATGCTGAAGTTAGTAATATGTTGCAGGTAAATGATGATTGTTTTAGACCTATTTGTATAAGTTATGTCTCTGCTGCTAAAAGTTGTATCTAAATATTGTTGTCTGTTCATTTGCACGGTTATGGCTGGACGCGATGATCAACATGTTGCTGTTTGTACTTGTTTGAGCAGTGACTGAATCTTTCTCTGCAGGCATGCAGTCCAATTGCAACGACCACCGGACAGATCAAGTGGAGGTTCATCAATCATCTCAATGATGTGCAAAAAAAAGACGGACTGCGTGCTGCCAATAAAATCACAGACAAACATGTCTACTTTGAGAACCACAAGATGAGGGTGTCCTTGAGTCGCTCCGTGCCAGTCGCTCTCCGCACAGTGAGGGATCTTAGGTACTCTCAGTTCAAAGGCTGTGAGGCAACGGCAGAATTCATTGAGGTAAACAGTTAGTGATTATAGAACCAAGTACGTGTTTGTTTTTAAATAATTGATCAAAATGTGATTTGAGCATCAGGAATACTTTGTTGATAATTCTCTAAGTTCAACATGCAAATATGTTCATGAACCGTGATATTGCATATTCATAAATACAAAAGTTTGTATATAACCTTACACATACCTTCACACATGTTAGAGTGGTAAAGCTCTGTGTGAAATGTGCTGTAGCACAAAGCAGCCTATGGAGAGAAGGAAGTCAAGCAAATACTAAGTTTGCATGTTGAACATACAGTTTAGAAATAAGTACTCTGTTCTCTTTATACATTGAATGGATGAGTATTGATTACAACTATCTGATACCTAATGAAACATTGTAATGATAGTGATTTAGATATTTCTTTATAGATGATTGACAGGCTGTTTGACACAATGAATGGACGCAATCCTCGTGCCAAAGGATTCCTATCTCCCTTGGGTGCTTTGAAGTGGATGGAGAGGAAAGCATTTTTTTCAAGAGCCAGGGAGTACTTGCTCACTTTGGTGACAAAAGATGGAGCACCACTTCACCGATCTAAGAGGTCTATTCAAATAGTGCTTGTTATTCATGCATGAAAAGTTTACGACATGAGTTCAACGATACTCTTTCCGTTATGCATCGAGTTCATAAGATGCTCTGTTCTCTACATCAGGTTCATATGATGCTACCGTTACAACGTGTTTTCCTTTAGTTTGGTCTGCTAACATGAGGCTCTTTTATTTCAATGTTTTTCTGTGTTCACTTTTGTGTTGGAATGATCTTGTATTCATTGTTTTTGAGGTCCCAGGTGCTTCTAAATATTATTATTTTGTATTACACAACATCAAGTTTTGCAGGTGTCAGAAGGAGGGTATGTATGTTGAAATGATGTTCTCTTGTTTCAATGTTTTTCAATCTGCAGTTTTGTTTCTATTTGAATGATCTTGTATTCAGTGTTTTTGAGGTCCCAGATGCTTCTAATGGTACGTATTACACAACATCAAGCACATGTCGGTGTCAAAATGGTATGTATTGCCTGTGTTCTTGTTCTCAAGTTATCCCAGTTCTGCAATTACATTGTTCCTAGTTAGCTAAGTGTCCTACAAGTATACTGTATATGTTTTGCCATGATCAGAGTAATAAAATGTTTTTATTTTGCAGGTACTTGTCAGTCATCGGATTTGTCATTAACATCGACACGTTGATGCTGATGATTCCTGAACTGCTCCAAGTTCAGCGGTATGTCCTCACCTACAGGTTCAGCCAGGATCACTTGGAGCTCCTATTTAATTCCATCAGAGCGTCAGGTAGGGTTGATGTTCTTTTAATTGCAATACATTCTGAAAATGACTTATGAGCAGTGTTGTGCTAGTTACTGAAAACCAGTAATTAGTTACCATTACTAGTTACTTCATTTCAAAAGTAACTCAGTTACTTTACTGATTACTTACACCAAAAAGTAATGAGTTACTGTGAAAAGTAACATTTTAGTTACTTAAAAAAGGGCTCCCATTATATTAATGCCCTTAGCCTTCATCCCTTCAGTACTGTTATTGCATTGGAGAATAATACAATCTGTTGATCAACTTGACATGCATTATATGCAATCTGGATTGCATCGATATTAGCTGGCTTTCCCTTTTTGTATATTCTTTCTCCAGGTAGTTGGAAAAAGTTTTCCGTTTCATATGCCGTGTGCCGCCCGGACATGCTATCATGCTAACTAGCTCCCTGAAAGCGGGTGACTCCACTGTAGCAATAGCCTGCATGTGTTCTACAACATACCGTGCAATGGCTTTATCGACTTTTCCCTGGCTAGCAGTCCCTCGGTTAAAATCCAGCCGCTGTTGCTTAGGTGCAGGTGGAGGTGGAGTGGCGTCGGCTGAGTCTCTGTGGTCTTAGCTACTAGCTTCGTCCCAGCATGTTGTTTTTGCAGATGTTTTGAGAGATTTGAATGACTGGTTTGGGCAGTAGATAGGCTCTTTGACCCGCCAGGACACAACTTACATTTAACTAAAACGTTCTTTTCTTTGTGCTCGACAAAAGTGAAATAGTGAGAATATCTCCAGGTGGAGAAACTAGACTTGAGCTCCGCCGCCGCCATGATAGTCTTGTTAGTAAACAACACAAACATGCCCACAGCCCGTCTCCTCATGTGACACAGGAAGTATCTAAGTACATTTACTCAAGTACTGTACTTAAGTACAGTTCTCATCTCTGTTCGCCTGGCTGTTGACTATATAAAAAAACTAACGCAGTAACGGAGTAACGCACCATGTAGTAACGGTAACTGAGTTACTGAATTTATAAAGTAATGCGTTAGAGTAGTTACTGCCAAAAATAACGGCGTTACAGTAACGCGTTACTTTGTAACGCGTTAGTCCCAACACTGCTTATGAGTAATGTATGTATTGTGTGCCTGTTTTCCATACAAGGTGGCTGAATAACAATCCATCTGCACGCCAGTTCCAGGCCATCTTCCGCCGTCTGATGGTTCGGTGTTTCATAGTGAGACAAGCAACGTGGCAGCCCAAGATCACACTGTGTCCCTGTCTGCGGTAGAGATGTCCTCTGCTGAAACTGCTGAAGAGCACCCATCTCTACGTTCTGCATCAGCCAAACGGCTCGCTGCACCCTCGCTGCGAGGGGGACCCAAGTTCCCATCAGCAAAAACACGTGGGTTTGCTATCCTGGCTCCAAAATGGTGGAATGAGCTCCCCATTGAAATCAGGACCGCAGAAAGCTTACACACCTTCCGGCGCAGACTGAAAACTCATCTCTTTCGACTCCACTTCGAGCGATAGAATGACTAACAAAGAACTGCTAACAGAGCACTTATATACTAATAAAGGACTGGCTTAGCCAGTTGAGCAGCACTTGAAACGATTGGCTCTTTGAAACCTGATGTTCTTATATGATTCTGTTTTCCTCAAGGTTGTGTCTTCCTGGTCGAATGTACTTATTGTAAGTCGCTTTGGATAAAAGCGTCAGCTAAATGCAATGTAATGTAATGTAATGTAATGTAATCTCCATTCGCCAACATTTCGGCTGTTGTGAGTGACCACAGCTATCTTCCCACTCGGTTTGGTGGTCTGGTGGAAAATGCCCCGCTGGTCTACATCGCAGGATTTGTAGTCCGGCAGATTCTGCGAAAGCTGTCCTGTGATGTGTGCCGTGCAAGCTTGGTCAGAGATGCTGTACCTTCATCATTTGATGAGAGCTACCACCTTCTAGCCCTGAAAAACAACGGTGGCCTAGTGATTCCATCACAAGGCACAGTGAAGGTGCTGAGAGCTGCAGAGAGGGTGATTCGCCAAGCTTCAACAAGGCAAGCTCCAAAGGAGTCCACAGTCACCTACATCGTCCGGGAGGAGATTGGAACGGAGGATGTTTTTCAGCTTGGGGAACACATTGAGGAGACGCAGTTTGGCATCGACAACCATTATTCCGACTTGTTGTCATTGGTTGTGTCTGTGTTTCTGAAAATAAGACTACACCACATTGCCAAACTCACCTCTCTTGACCTGCAGAAAGGGAGCACGAGAAAGAATCTCTGCAAAACAGTCCTCTTTCAGGGCTTTTAGCTCATTTAAACTTTCATGAGCAACTTTGTGTAAATATGGTTTGGGGCGGGGTGGTGTCATGTTCTTGTGTTTAACTTGAACATTTACATTTTTTATATAAATATAGATTTTCATTTTTTCTGACATAGATATAGATATTCATTTTTACTGATATATAACTTCTGTCTATGTATAATGTATTATTGTTTCTTCATTTTTCAACTTATTAAAATAGCTGAGTAGTAGGCCTACACAATCTGCTTCTCTATCATATAGACCATTAGTGTTTTTTTACATGTGTGTGTGTATATATTAGCCTACATTATATATCGTGTGTCTTTTGCAAAATACCTATCATACATAACATATAGGCTATCAAATACCAGAATATTCTATTGCTGTTAAGCCTACTATGAATATTCAATACGCCGAATCATGTGTCCGGTATCATGCCTACAAATATGACGTTTGCAGAAAGAAAGAAATTGTGAAAATCAGTTTTGTATTCAGCGAGTTATGATTGATTAAATGCGCTGACACTTCATTGCGCCTGCCGGACAGATTACACTGAGTAGAGCGGGTGACCGGTCCAAGATGGCGGCCCCATGGCTCGTCAGCGCCAATAGGCAGAAGCAGTCGAAGCGAGAGGGGTCTGCCTGCAGACCTCCACTCTCAGGACAGTTCCGGTGCAGACCTCCACTCTCAAGACACCTCCACTGTCAGTACAGGAAGTGCACGTTAAGAATTCCAAAATAAAATCACCACTATCAGGACAGTGCCACTTTCCAAACAGGAATGCACGCAAATACAAAATAAAATCGGATCGTGACACTTATTATATACATATGTATATATCTATATCTATATATATATATATAGACACCTTGTATTGTAGTTACTATCAGTAAAGCCGCAGCGCCACTTTCCGAACAGGAAATGCACGCTAATACAACATAAAATAGCACTGACACTTATTATCTATATATATATCTATATAGATATATTTATTTATTTATTTATATATATAAATACGACATCTTGTATTTTAGTTACACCCGCTAGACAACAGTGGAAGGTTCGAGAAACAACCGTGTTTGCCGGGTGCACCGCGGCGGAGCTGGGGAGGTTCCAGCTGGGAACCTCCACCCCGCTGCGGGACCCGTGGGACCCGTGGGACCCCTGGACGGTGCGTCTTGGTCACGCTTCATATCGGCCGGCGCGGAGGCCCTCCGACAGTGGGTCGCGTTGGCCATTCGATCAGTGAGAGGAGACAAATGCAACACAAAAATTGTCCAAATCCGATAATATATGGATGAGTGTGGGGGGGGGCTGGACAGAGGCCGTGGGGGGGACACCCGAGACCGGGCAATGTCCCCGGTAGAAACCGGGTGAAATAGCCAAAAAAATAATAAAACCGGGGAAAAGTGGGAAAAAAAATCCGAAAATAGGCACTCATGAGGAGGGCAGAGTCCCCGGTCAACTCCCGTTACATTCCTCCATGGTGTCATTTGAGCGAAAAACTTTTACGAGAACCAGGCTGGGGGGGTCAAAAGGGCTTGACCAATGCCGACCCAAAGTGCACGGTGGTCGGACTCATCACCTCCGTGATGAGTCTCCATTGTGATTTGAAAACTTCCATCAAACGAGTCCTTCGGTGGACGGGAAAAAAATGCGTCAGAATCGTCACTTCCTGTACTGACAGTGGAGGTGTCCTGAGAGTGGAGGTCTGCACCGGAACTGTCCTGAGAGTGGAGGTCTGCAGGCAGGCTCCCATGGTCGATGCGGCGTCTACTCTTTATATGTCAATTAGGCGCATTCACACCCCGGTACTTTTCCCACAAAGGTTAATGCGAACTTAGTTCATGATCGCGTACACACCAAAAAGAGCCGGTACTAAAATTAGTTCATGCGAACCTTTTTACCCCCTCGAAAGTCCCTGCTAGAGAGCAGGGACTTTCGAGCGGCTCTTTTGTGAGAAAAGAGCTATATCTCTGATTGGCTGGGCGGATTGCAAACCACGCCCCGTAAAACTCCCAAAATGTTTTGTGAAGCCGCCATTTTATTATCCTCGCATTAGCATTATTAGCATTAGCCCAGCGCAGAAACGTAGAGAGACTAACTTATGGCAACACAAAATAAAACATGGGAGCGGTGGAAATGAAGAGGTGTCGGCGTTCTGGCAATTTACTCGGAAGGCTTCAGTAGAAGCTGCTGGGACTCCCAGCAGCTTCATTATTATTATTTGATGTCCTTTATGTATTTAAAAATATAATTAAACATTATAGATGTCTCTGCAATGTGGTCTCTTGTCTTCCTTGTATTCTTTTTCATGTCCACTAGATGGCGATCGGTAGGATTAAAGCACTGATATTCAGGATCGAGTCATCTTGAAAAATCGTAATCTGGATCAGGCTGATCCTATCCTGAATTGCTTTGAATTCCAGAGACAAAATGTGTCCGACTTGTCTGATCCTGGATCACAAAAAATGGGATTTCAAAATCTGATCGGATCTGATTGAGATTCAAAGTTTTGAACTCCTGTTCAAAACTTTCTGTTGAGATTGTGAGTCAATTACTAGCCATGTTTTACACATTGCTGTTTTTAATCATTAATATGTGGATGACAGTTGAACTGGATGATGTAACATTTATGACAACTGCTGGAAAGAAGACGCATCGCTCTGTTGGTGTAATTTGGACAACAAAAACAGAGTGAAGCTCTCATATCATAAACAATCTTTGAGTACAGACACCGTCCTGCAGAGAGCACACAGCCCAACAGCACGTTTTTGGTCTAGCGTCACTTTACAAAAACGTTTGCATTAAGACACTAAGACTAGCTGATCCATTGTAAAGGTCAGTCCACCTTAAATGAGCAGTGGGTGATCAGCAGGTGAAAGGCAGGAAACGGGAACTTGGTCCTGAGGAGATGTAACAATTATTAAACAAGAAATAGTCGAGTCAAGGGGTCAAAGAAATGAACATTTGTGATTATTAGCGAATCGGTTGCAGATGGGTGAAAACAGGCTTAGGGAGTAACGTATTACATGTAACGGCATTAGGTCATCAGGATACAAAATAATAAATGTACCGATAACAGGTACATTTATGTAAAACAGGGCTCATTAACAGGATAGCAATGATACAAAACATTTAGAAATAAAGAACAATACATCAAATCATCCTATATGGAAACTTGGAGCCTTCAATCCAAATAAAATGGTTCATCAACAGTCAGTGGTTAACGTATACATCAGAATGACATATTAAACATATTGTCCACTTATGTTGATAAAGATGGAGTTCATTTAAGTCTTATATGGATGTTGTACAACAATGTTAATCCAGTCAGACAGATTTATCTCACGTGTGAACTGTCATAAGACTTATTCATTGTCCTCTCCATCAGCTTCTGTTTCCATGTGTTCAGCTGAGCTGCTGATTGGAGGCTCTGCCTCTCCATTATCCTCAGTTTGAATTTCATTAAGCTGTGAGGACTGACGACCAACACACTTGTGCCTTTTGAAATGATTACGCCATTTAGATCTTTTGTCACAAACATTGCAGCTGTATATTTCCTCTCCTGTGTGGACTCTCATGTGTGCCTTTAAACTTCCACTCTGTGCAAAAGCTTTCTTACAGACTGAGCATATGTGTGGTTTCTCTCCTGTGTGGACTGTCATGTGTGTCTTTAAATTCATATTCATGGCAAAAGCTTTTTTACAGACTGAGCATTTGAATGGTTTCTCTCCTGTGTGGACTCTCATGTGTTCCTTTAAACTTCCACTGTGTGAAAAAGCTTTCTTACAGACTGAGCAGATGTGTGTTTTCTCTCCTGTGTGGACTCTCATGTGTGTCTTTAAATGTTCCTTCCGTGAAAAAGCTTTCTCACAGACTGAGCATTTGAATGCTTTCTCTCCTGTGTGGACTATCATGTGTGTCTTTAAACTTCCACGCCGTAAAAAAGCTTTCTCACAGACTGAGCATTTGAATGGTTTCTCTCCTGTGTGGAATATCATGTGTGTCTTTAAATTCATAATCAAGGAAAAAGCTTTCTTACAGACTGAGCATTTGAATGGTTTCTCTCCTGTGTGGACTCTCATGTGTCTCTTTAAATTTTCCTTCCGTGAAAAAGCTTTCTCACAGACTGAGCATTTGAATGCTTTCTCTCCTGTGTGGATTCTCATGTGTGGATTTAGATCTCTTCTATGTCTAAAAGCTTTCTTACAGACTGAGCAGCTGAATGGTTTATTTTCAGCACTACGTCGGGGATCACTGAAAGATTCTTGTCTATTTTTCAGTGAGTTTGAGCCTGAGGCAGGTTCTCTGGTCTCCTTCCAATCAGCACTGTGTTCAGCGTCAGGTTCAGAAGAGTCATCAGTGTCTTTAGAAGAGTCTCCAGTGTCGTCCTCAGTCTTTGGTTGTAAACTGCTCTCTGGATCTGAGTCCCTGGCTGGTTCTGGTCCTCGACAGTCATCTCCATCAGCTTCTGTTTCCATGTGATCAGTTTGTCTTTGATGAGGCTGTGAGGACTGAGGTTTCTCTTTATCATCTTCACTCTTCACAGGGTCAGGAGTGAAAGTGGACTTGGTGATATCAGCCTCCTCCAGCTCCTGAAGCAGCTCTCCCTCTTGACTGATCCTGAGTTCCTCCTGTTCCTGCTTAATGTGTGGGGAGGACTCTGGGTTCTCCTGGTCCAGACTGGAGCTCCACTCCTGCTGGTCAGGGAGAGGCTCTTCTTTAACCACCACCAGCTGCTGGACATCTGCAGGAAACAGGAAGTACACTGTTATATCAGTCTTGGACCTAGTCAATATAATTAGGTGTGTTTCCAGAGAAGAGAGGTCCATAGTCTCTTCCGCAATTATTAGGGGTGAGCGGAAGTGCAAAGAGGCCCTCCTACAGTTAAGTCCTGTTAGTTAGGTGGTTCATATCCTGAAGAGGTCACAAGATAATGACCGACATCTGGAACATATGTGGGTGTGTTGGCTAATGTAAGGGAAATTGTGTGTGCGTTTATTACAGCTGCAATATATGATGTGAAAGACTTGTACTCATTGGAGCATTACCACTATTGACTGCTTGTGTGCAAGGTAAAGTTTCCTCATTATTATCGATTGTTGTACAATGAAATAATAATTAATCAACTATATCTATGTTTTATTGATTCCTCTCTGTTTTTAATTCTTTCCTGTTGTGAGTGCTGAATTGCCACAACAACACAGTCGGAAAATAGTCGAATTATGTTTGCTCAATTCACCTCATGTAGCCCAGCCCCTTTCCACTTACAGTTCAAAATGAAAAAGGGTGTTTTCTTCTGGTTTAGCACTAGCCACAATGTAAACAATGAATTGTATTTGGGATTGTTCACATATACCCTACGCCAGGGCTATTCAATTAGTTTGGAATGGGGGCCGGTTGATGAAAATGATCCAAAGCAAGGGGCCGGGAAAAAGATGGCTTGAAATATGAGCAATCATATTAAGAGCTTCAGATACAGTACAACAGCATAGTGGAGTGCATATATTGTGTTTAATTCAATCAAACAACATAGCCCCAAGGCCTTTATTGATCTAAATGCTAAGTTCAGAACTCAGTAGACCTACATGTAAAGCTAATTTAACAATCAACATCATTTAATTTAATTTAGATGACATGATCTAATCTTTCACGCAGAGATAGAATAAATGACAGGAGTTGTCACTACAGTAGCTATTAGGTGAGTTTGAAACCCGAGCCCGCCCAAGTTTTAAGGCAATGTCTTCCCCTCTATCTCTCAAGGTAACACCCTCTCTGGAATAAAGGCCCTCTTACTCTCTTACTTTTTAACATTATACTCAAAGGGCCAGCAAATATCCCCCCGAGCCAGATTTGGCCCGCCAATTGAATAGCCCTGCCCTACGCCTACATTATAGAATTAAAATACTGTGTTACAAATTAAAATCCTGCATTCAAACTAGGGCTGCTCGATTATGGCAAAAATCATAATCACAGTTATTTCTGGTAAATATTGATAGTTAGTAAAAGTTGACCGTACGCTAGAGACCGGAGGATAAAGACACGGCAACTAAAGCTTCCGTTGTGACGTGTTTATATGGATTTATTAAACAGACTGAAAGTCACAACAAAACCTGGTTGAGGGCTTTTAGGGAGGGGAGGGGGGGCAGGATGTATAACGCAAGACACATTGAGAGCATCATTGCGAAAGGGAATGCAGCAAAAGAATAGTTTTATTTTCGATGACGTTGTTTTCATAATTGTTGCAAGCCAAAATCGTAATAGAGATTAAAATACGGTTAATTGCACCGCCCTAATTCAAACCTTATTTAAGTAAAAGTATGCAAGTATTATCAGAACATTTTACGGCACCCTCTTATGTCACAGTAATGATGGTGCAGTCAAATGTTCCTTGTCAGTGTTTCATTTATGATGTTTCTTGATTGTTTGGAATGTTGCATTTTACTGCTGTACATGTTTAAAGTTGAGCTTGTATACATGATTATAGATGAGGGAACCTGCTAAATATTAAAATATGTGTGTTTTTTATGTACAGTACCAGTCAAAAGTTTGGACACCTTCTCATTCAATTGATTTTGTTTATTTTAATGTGTTTCTACTTTGTAGATTAATACTGAAGACATCAAAACTATGAAAGAACACATATGGAATTATCTAGTTAACAAAAAAGTGTGATTTGTATTCTAGATTCTTCAAAGCAGCCCCCTTTTGCCTTGATGACAGCTTTGCACCCTCTGGGCTTCTCTCAGTCAGCTTCACGAGGATGTTAGTGAAAATTAATGGCTCACCAACTTTAAATGTTAACACAGAGAGAAAGATCAATAAAACATAAACACAGATATGGTTGAGATTAATCAATATTTAGTTGCACAACAACAAATAATAATATTGGAGTATATCACCTTGCTTCAACAGCAACCAATCGCGGAAATGCCCCAACGAGTAGCAGTTTTACACAGGCATATATAGCTACTGTAATGAACACACACACACACACACACACACACACACATTTCCCCCTATGAATGCCATACTTGTATATGTTTCAGATGTCGAAAGGTATTAGCGAATCCGGTGCTTAAACAAATAGTTCTAAACCCCTGGCCAAAATGTCCCTAAATGAAGTCCGAGTTTCAAATATATCTCAAATAATGTATGCACTGCCATTTCTCCACATAAACATAACAGTCTGCAATGAAACGGTTGTCTCGTCTGTGCTCCACTTCCTACTTGGCGCACCGGTAAGTTTCTCGTGCGAACGAGAAACTTTTTTTTCTCTCTATGAACCTTTAGGGCAGGGCTATTCAACTTCATTAGCAAGTGGGCCAAATAGGAAAATCACTGGGGGTTTGTGGGCCACACAATACTTTGTCAAGGAATCACTACAAATAACTCTTGCTTACAGTAGTGTTAATATATACTAATACGAACAGTAATTTACACACATCTGGTTCTCCATAGTTATATGTGTATTCCCAAGTGAAAGAAATGTGTTTAATCTTAATCTCGATGTAGTGCTATAGTTTTCTCTCTATGAACCCTCCAGGGCTCCGTATGTATATAACTCTCAGAATATATATTCTGTATGTATGTATGTATACATTACAACCCTACTAACCCAAGTACAGAGCTTTCGACAGGGAATTCCTTGGTCTCCATTTGGCGGTTCGCCATTTCCGTTTCCTGCTGGAAGGCCGGAAGTTTGCGACGTTCGTGGATCACAAGCCACTGACTTTCTGCATGTCCAAAGCGGCCGAGCCGTGGTCTGCCCGACAGCAACGTCAGCTTTCGTACATCTCCGAGTACACCACGGAAATAACGACACATCGCTGGCAAGGCTAACGTGGTCGCAGACTGCCTCTCCAGAGCGGTCATCAGAGCTGTGCAGCTGGGCCTTGATTACCTCCGCATGGGTGCTGACCAGGCCGCTGACAACGGGGTCCAGACCCTCAAGGTCTTGGTCACAGGATTACGCTTGGAGGAGGTCACGGTCGGTGACTCGGGCGCGAAGCTGTGGTGTGACATCTCCGCGGGCCAGCCTCGACCGCCAGTCACAATTTTTCCGACCGTGAAGTTGGTGTCGCTGAAGTTCGTGTGGCAGGGGCTTAAGAAGGACGTGAGGTCCTGGGTCAACTCATGCGTGGCCTGTCAACGTGCTAAGGTCCACCACCATACTAGGGCACCTTTTGGACTTTTTGTGGTTCCCGAGGGGAGGTTTGACCATGTCAATGTCGACATCGTAGGTCCGTTTCCCCCCTCTCATGGTTTCACCTACCTGTTTACGATGGTGGACAGGACGTTGGCTTCCGACGTCACCCGCGCTTTCATCGGCACGTGGGTGGGGCACTTCGGGACTCCGTCTGACCTCTCCTCTGACCGCGGTTCTCAGTTCACCTCGGAGCTGTGGAACGCGGTTGCTGTGGGTTTGGGGGTCAAGCTGCACCGCACCACCGCATATCACCCCCAGGCTAATGGATTGTGTGAGCGGTTTCACCGATCCATGAAGGCGTCACTGCGTGCCGGCACGACAGACGGCAACTGGGTGGATAAGCTCCCGTGGATTATGCTCGGCCTCAGGTGTGCCCCCAAAGAACACCTGCAGTCCTCGTTGGCAGAGCTCGTCAATGGCCAGACGCTGCGGGTCCCCGGGGAATTCATCCCCGCCGCCACTGTGCCCTGGTCTGCAGCCGGGCAGCGCTCCTCCCTGCTGGAGACCGCCGGGACATTCAAGCCCGTCCACACGTCGCAGCACAGCAACCCAGCTTTCCGGGTGTCCCCCGGATTACGGTCGGCGGATTTCGTTTTTATTCGCCACGACGCCCACCGCGCCCCCCTTACGACGGCCCATTCAGGGTCATACGACACTATGACGAAAAATGTTCGTCAACAACCTATTTTACATGACTAAGACGAGACGATGGCGAGCTAAAAATAGTTTCTTGATAATGAAAACTTTGACGAAATGTATATTTAGTTTTCGTTGACGAGACGAGATGGGACTAAGGTGTTAATGGTGGACTATCGGACATTCAAAATGCAGCATATTTCCCCCCAATTGTCGGTGTTGTCTGTCAAAATGCAACTTACGTTTCTAACTTGCAATATCATTATTTCTGCTCTCTTCACTCCAGAAGAGCGATCTCCCTGTGTCTCTCTGTGTGTGGGGGGCAGGGCCTAACAGACACGCTGCAGCGGCACACGGAGATCTGCCGGGGACGGAGCGTTCAAAAGTATAGAGACATTCTACAAGGCTCGATGTGGACAAAGCTCGTTTGCCATTAGTGTTTTCTCGTTAGCGCATTGACACGAGTAGAGTAGTCTGTCCAAACAGCCGGCCAAAAGGCATCATATTCAGTCGGAGAAATGCACAATTTTCAACATCCTTAACTCGTTTTCTCCATTTCAGAATAATATATATGATATGTTTTATAATGATTGATCATGAAAGTGTTCTCAAGGCTGGTAAAGGTGCAGCTAGTTTGAATGACTTTGTATACTGCAAGGTAGCTTGTGGATTTACTCCAGGTGGAACTAAAGTCTGATTTAACACTTGATTATATTTCACATCATTCATCCAGATCTGTAAAGTAACTAACGGTATTAAATACATGTAGTGGAGTAAAAGTACACCATGTAGCTCTGAAATGTAGTGGAGTAGAAGTACACAGTAGCAAAACATTGAAATACTCCAGTAAAGTACAAGTACCTCAACATTTTACTCAAGTACAGTACAATATAATAACATTATATATATTTCATTTGTTTCACATTTAAATAAAGCAATTAATTCGCTTAACAATTTGTTAGTTTTTCCCTTTAACAAATAACAAAAAGTAAATACAAGAATACCGTTAAAGTACCGGATCGATAAGCGGTATCGATAAGACTAGTAGTACTGTAAAAAACCTTAACGATACCCATCCCTAGATATTACACAAGTAAAGTGTTAAGAGAGTGAAATGTTGCTTTACGAATGTCAATACTTGATGCTGTCCCATTGATTCCGATTTCAGAAACCTGTATTTGCCTAACTGAATTGGTTTAGAGAGAGAAAACATTTTGCCTATAAGTTGACTAAAATGCAATTTTTCATCGACCAAAACTAGACTAAAACGTTTTGAGTTTTCGTCGACTAAAACTAGACTAAAACTATGAAGGATAGAAATGACTCAAATGTGACTAAAACTAAAACTAACCATTTTGGTCTAAAGACTAAATCAAAAACAGCTGCCAAAATTAACACTGGTTGAAGTTGGCTCTGCCCCCACGTCGGGGCCTACTCCCATGTCCCGCCCCCTGTGGGGATGCCCTCGCCCTCGTTGGCGCCCTTGCCCTCGCCTGTGGCCCCGCCCTCCTCGGCCACTGTGGTCCGTACGTGCCGGGTGGTACTTCCTCCCAGGCGCGAAGGTTTGACGATGGGTGAATTCTGGGGGGGGGCTTGTGTGGTGATTGACATTATTCACCCATGGACCTATGGGTTGGGGTATTGTTCCGAACGGACATTTGAGTTAGCCGGACTTCCCGTTTACCCCAGTCTTGCTTCCCGGGCTTGAAGTGTTTACATGTGTGTTAATGCTAAATAAAAGTCTAGCTTGTACCTTTGATGAGCCTCCGACTCCCGTCTTATATTAATATTGAAATCAGTACATTACATGGCATATTATTCAATGTTTTCATATTAATCAATGTATGTATTTTTCTAAATATATTTATTTTGGTAGGTTTGCTCTTCCGTGATAAACTATTATTATTATAATTAAGTACATTTGTCTCATAATACTTACATACTTGTACTCAAAGATATGAATGCAGTACTTTAACTTATTATTAGTATTTTCACAGTGTGGTGTTTGTACTTTTACTTCAGGATCTACTACCTGCAGCAAGTGCTGATAAAGAGTCTAAAGTGTTATTAATGCGATAATAAAGTGTTACTGAAGAGTTTGAAGTGTTACTGAAGAGTAAAGGGAACAGACCTGCTCTGTGTATCCGAAGCTGAGGCTGTAAAACAGCGTCCAGTAGTTTCTGCAGTCTCTTGTTCTCCTCTTTGGAAAGAAACAGCTCCTCCTCGAGCTCTGCTATTGTTTGTTCAAAAAGAGCAAATATCTCTTCAGAAGCAGCAGTGAGTCGCTGCTTCTTCAACGACAGCAGCATTTGGACTTTACTCATGTTTCCTAGATCACCTTTCCCTGCAGACTCCGTTAAACACACCGTTTCTCTCTCCGTCCAACTCTCAATCTGACTAGTGTTGCTAACGTGTGTCCAGCTAGCATGCTAAGCTAGCTCCTATAGTCCGAGGTAAACGCTCCAGAAAAAAGAGCACAGAGTCCGTTCGGAGGTTTATCCAGACACACAGATGATGGATCAGTAGAGCTGGAGCTCACACACACTTTCTCAGGAACACAGAGAGAACCGTAGCGACGAGACGCCACATGCAAGGCTCGAGTTATGTGTGAGCTAGTGATGTATCCGGTCGCGAACGACGGGAGCCGGTGTCAGTACCACATGTGCTCGGGGTCCGTTACGCTTAGCAATGACGTCACGCATTGGCCGTACAGCAACCCAAGAAGCAATAATAATAATTCTAAATAAAACAAGAAGTTCACCTAAATTATATTTAAGACACTGCAACGAAAGTAACAAAAACAATGTAATATCCTTTTTTTTCGTTTCAGAGAACACAAATTGGGTTATTTACATAATTATGTTTACACTGGTGGTGACATTTACGGGACACAATTCACTGGGTTATATAGTGTGTGTTGCACCACGGACGAGTTAGTGAGTGCACCTGTGTTGTGTTGTATTTCTAGCTTGTGTAGCGTGTATACAAGATCATCCTGCTGACTCCCATTCATCGGCTCTACAACACTGTCGATTGTTCTTTTTTAACATTCAAACATAAAAAATAACAATTGACATTAATCTGAATGAGGTAGGGGATTTATTATCATTACAACGTAATTTCCCGATCATTTAAATATGAATATGGTGAAATACATTCTTACAATAAGCGAAACATTTATTTAACTCCTGTTTGACAATAACTGTGAATTTATTTCCTTTTATTTAAAATTAGAAATCAAATTTGATCATACACCAATAGGGCGGGTCATACTCAGGTGCTATATGAATCTGCAGTTCGTGGCGGGCCATTTGAATCACCATTTGAATGCATAAATAACAGGATCGAAATGCAATTTTTGGTCATTAGTGGTCAATAAAGGTTTTGATTTGCAATATGTATACAACATATCGATATGTGTATGTAATTACATCAATGTTTTGTTTGTTTTTTAAAGTAAAATGTGCTAATATTTGAGGATTAAGATAAAAAAAGAAGTACTTTATTGATACCAATTGGGGAAATGTTTACGCTGCAGCAGCAAAAGACAAAGGCATTGTACATTAGACAGTTAAAAGACTAGAATTAAACAATCGAAAATGTAAACATCTTAAATAGAATTAAAATAGCATTACACAAAGTAGAAAATAGACAGTGTGAACAGCTATCTTACCTGTTAACATATACATGTTAGGCTAACGTTGCCTTGGTTAAAGAGCCTGTTGTTTATTGCTTTGAATTCTTTAAAACAAATATTATCTTCCTAAACCTGTATGGTAGTCAGGAGCATCACATCCTAATGTTTATTGATATATTTAGAGGGAGGGGAGGAAGGTTTCAAAATTATGATTAGATACATTTCTACCATTTCTTTAATTCATGGTGGTTTCAGTAATCCATCATCTAAAGGACTAATGTAATCTTTATGACTTTCAGAAAGGACAGGAGACCCACAGGTGCCTATCAATGATTGTCAACTGACAGCACAATGAGTCAAAGGACTAGCAGCAGCAGCAGCAGCAGCAGCATGATGATGATGTTAAAGGTGACATGTCATGCTTTTCCGGTTATTACCCATCCCCTTGTGTTATGAAGGTTTTTATGCATGTAAACGGTGTGCAGAGTCAAAACCCTCAAAGTACACCCTGTAGCGAGTACAACTCTAACACAGAGAAGAACTCCCCAAAACGCCTCGTTGGTGAAACGTCATCATCCATTTGATTCTTCCGGGTACATCAGGACGTCATGTTGTAACCGGAACGAAATGGACCAATCCGTGGAGCCGTTACGTTAAGTCCGCGGAGCCGTTACGTTAAGCCCCCGCTGATTGGTCCAAATTGACCAATCCACGGATTTGTTTACATGCCCACCGGAACCCCGAGGCATTACCAACAGATCAACGCACAATCAACCCATACAGGACATCTCTTTCTCCACATTAAGTGCTAGACATTAGAGTTGACTATTCTTGTCTGTCACATACTCTTCTTGTCTGTCACATAAGTGGTGCAACTGAAGCGGTATTGCTCTAAAGGGAAATTATTTTGACCGAAGGTATTTAGATTTGCCGGCTAACGGGAACTCTGACGTGTGCTTCGCGGATGCGCTCGGCTCCTCTCGACTGCTGCTCGGGTCTGCTCGGTCAGCTTCCGGATGAGGAGGCATTCGTTCGACCAACTTACAGTAGTTAACATTACAAACATTTTTAACAGGGGCCATAATAGCATAAATAATGTTTGTTTTGGCAGTTATAACTGAATGTAATGTTTTCTACTTTTTTCCATCTGGGAAGGCATTTGCCTTCATCAGATGGAAAGTGTTTTGACCAACAACTTAAGTATTTCTTATAGCTATGCAGGGCATGCAAGCGAGCAAACCCAAACAAGAACAAACAAACAAGTGAAATGAAGAATACAATTGAAATTGTACTATATATTATTGTGGTGGTTCATCTTATAATTTAGTCTAGAGAATGCACCAGACAGCATCTAAGACCTGCAAAAATTCAAAAATGTCTAGGGGGACGGAGGCCCCCCAAACCCTTCGTGCCATTTCGTCCGCATGCATTTTTCAGGGCAATCTCTATTGGGCTCAGGGTCATCTGTAAATTAGCTTAGATGGCCCACAGAGTAACATCCATGTGAAAATTGCTTCTCACTGTTCTCAGGTCAAATATGTATATTTGATTAAAATATAAAAATATATATGCCGTTAATAACTGAGCAATATATACCTGGCTGCTATATCTAAAAGAACTGTTACAGGATGTGTATTTTGTAAATCGTGTAATTTTTATTTTTCATGTTGTATCTTGGATATTCTCCCGTGCTTCCTGGCTAATATGAAGCGATGTTGGGTTCCTCTCTAGCTGCAACAAAAGCACATGCTTCTGATCTGAGGAAACCAGTGGGTTAACGGGAACACCCGACTCGTCTCTGGGCTCAGGACTCATTCCCACAGCTGCATTCCTGCAGCTGTGCTTAAAAATGCGATTTTTAAAAATGCGACTAATTTCGATTAATTAATTACAAAGCCTCTAATTAATTAGATTAATTTTTTTAATCGAGTCCCGGCTCTAATAAATACATAATAAGAAATATGATTTATTAATAAATAAGTACTTTTACATTTGGTATTTAGATGATAACACTGCAAAAAGTATAACCATTTGTAATATTTGTATTCTTTCTATATCCCTGATAATCTTCAAAACCCTTTCTGGTTCTTTGAAGGCTCTATCCAGACTATCTTCTGGTTATTTTCTGCATCAATCCCCATTATCTCTTACAACAACAAAAGACAACATCTTGGACATAACCGCAAGACTGTAACCTCTTCACATTCTGTTGACATTGTGAGTCAATTACCAGCCATATCTCACACATTGCTGTTTTTAATCATTAATATGTGGATGACAGTTGAACTGGATGATGTAACATTTATGCCATCTGCTGGAAAGAAGACATATCGCTCCGTTGGCGTCGTTTGGACAACAAAAACAGAGCGAAGCTCTCATACCATAAACAATCTTTGAGTACAGACACCGTCCTGCAGAGAGCACACAGCCCAACAGCATGTTTTCGGTCTAGCGTCACTTTACAAAAACGTTTGCATTAAGACACTAAGACTAGCTGGTCCATTGTAAAGGTCAGTCCACCTTAAATGAGCAGTGGGTGATCAGCAGGTGAAAGGCAGGAGACGGGAACTTGGTCCTGAGGAGATGTAACGATTATTAAATAAGAAATAGTCGAGTCAAGGGGGCAAAGAAATTAACATTTTTGATTATTAGCGAATCGGTTGCAGATGGGTGAAAACAGGCTTAGGGAGTAACGTATTACATGTATCGGCATTAGGTCATCAGGACACAAAATAGGAAAATGTATTCCCTTACAGTTACAGAAGCAGAAACACTTATGTTTTGTTAACATTTATGTAAAACAGGGCTCATTAACAGGATAGCAATGATACAAAACATTTAGAAATAAAGAACAATACATTAAATCATCCTATATCTCTATATGAAAACTTGGAGCCCTCAATCCAAATAAAATGGTTCATCAACAGTCAGTGGTTAACATATAAATCAGAATGACAAAAACATTAAACATATTGTCCACTTATGTTGATAAAGATGGATTTCATTTAAGTCTTATATGGATGTTGTACAACAATGTTAATCCAGTCAGAAAGATTTCTCTCACGTGTGAACTGTCATACAACGTATTCATTGTCCTCTCCATCAGCTTCTTATTCCATGTGTTCAGCTGAGCTGCTGATTGGAGGCTGCCTCTCTGTTATCCTCAGTTTAAATTTCATTAAGCTGTGAGGACTGACGACCAACACAATTGTGCCTTTTGAAATGATTACGCCATTTAGATCTTTTGTCACAAACAGACTGATTAGATGTGTGTTTTCTCTCCTGTGTGGACTCTCATGTGTGTCTTTAATTTCATATTCACGGCAAAAGCTTTCTTACAGACTGAGCATTTGAATGGTTTCTCTCCTGTGTGGACTCTCATGTGTGTCTTTAAACGTCCACTCTGTGCAAAAGCTTTCTTACAGACTGAGCAGATGTGTGGTTTCTCTCCTGTGTGGACTGTCATGTGTGTCTTTAAATTCATATTCACGGAAAAAGCTTTCTTACAGACTGAGCATTTGAATGGTTTCTCTCCTGTGTGGACTCTCATGTGTTCCTTTAAATTTTCCTTCCGTGAAAAAGCTTTCTTACAGACTGAGCAACTGAATGGTTTATTTTCAGCACTACGTCGGGGATCACTGAAAGATTCTTGTCTATTTTTCAGTGAGTTTGAGCCTGAGGCAGGTTCTCTGGTCTCCTTCCAATCAGCACTGTCTTCAGTGTCAGGTTCAGAAGAGTCAACAGTGTCTTCAGAAGAGTCTCCAGTATGGTCCTCAGTCTTTGGTTGTAAACTGCTCTCTGGATCTGAGTTCCTGGCTGGTTCTGGTCCTCGACTGTCATCTCCATCAGCTTCTGTTTCCATGTGTTCAGTTTGTCTTTGATGAGGCTGTGAGGACTGAGGTTTCTCTTTATCATCTTCACTCTTCACAGGGTCAGGAGTGAAAGTGGACTTGGTGATATCAGCCTCCTCCAGCTCCTGAAGCTGCTCTCCCTCCTGACTGATCCTGAGTTCCTCCTGTTCCTGCTTAATATGTGGGGGGGGCTCTGGGTCCTCCTGGTCCAGACTGGTGCTCCACTCCTGCTGGTCAGGGAGAGGCTCTTCTTTAACCCCCACCAGCTGCTGGACATCTGCAGGAAACAGGAAACACACGGTTATATAAGTCAATATAATTAGATATGTTATTGAATTACAGTTTCCAGAGAAGAGAGGCCCATCTTCTCTTCCGCAATCATTAGGGGTGAGCGGAAGTGAAAAGAGGCCCTCCTCAGGATAATACAGTTAAGTATTGTTAGTTAGGTGGTTCATATCCTGACAGGGTATGAATTACACCTAAAGAGGTCACGAGATAATGACCTTTCGACATCTGGAACATATGTGGGTGTGTTGGCTAATGTAAGGGAAATTGTGTGTGCGTTCATTACAGCTGCTATTTATGATGTGAAAGACTTGTACTTGTTGGAGCATTACCACTATTGACTGCTTGTGTGCAAGGTAAAGTTTCCTCATTATTATTGATTGTTGTACAAAGGAATAATAATTAATCAACTATATCTGTGTTTTATTGATTCCTCTGTTTTTAATTATTTCCTGTTGTGAGTGCTGAATTGCCACAACAACACAGTCAGAAAATAGTCTAATTATGTTGGCTCAATTCACCTCATGTAGCCCAGTCCCTTTCCACTTAGTTAAAAATTAAAAATGTTTTTTTCTTCTGGTTTAGCACTAGCCGCAATGTAAACAATGAATTGTATTTGGGATTGTTCACAGATTCACTACGCCAGGGCTATTCAATTAGTTTGGAATGGGGGCCGGTTGATGAAAATGATCCAAAGCAAGGGGTCGGGAAAAAGATGGCTTGAAATATGAGCAATCATGTTAAGAGCTTCAGATACAGTACAACAGCATAGTGGAGTGCATATATTGTGTTTAATTCAATCAAACAACATAGCCCCAAGGCCTTTATAGATCTAAATGGCAAGTTCAGAACTCAGTAGACCTAATGTGTGAACTCAGTAGACCTAATGTGTGAAGCTAATTTAACAATCAACATAATTTAATTTAATTTAGATGAAATGATCTAATCATTCACGCAGAGATAGAATAAATGACAGGAGTTGTCACTACAGTAGCTATTAGGTGGGTTCGAAACCTGAGCCCGCCCAAGTTTTCACGCAATGTCTTCCCTCCATCTCTCAAGGTAACACCCTCTCTGGAATAAAGGCACTCTTACTCTTTAACGTTATACTCAAAAGGGCCAGCAAATATCCCCACAGGGCCGGATTTTGCCCGCGGGCCGCCAATTGAATAGCCCTGCGCCTACATTATAGAATGCAAATACTGTGTTACAAATGTAAATCCTGCATTCAAACTAGGGCTGCTTGATTATGGCAAAAATCATAATCACGATTATTTCTGGTCAATATTGATAGTTAGTTGACTGTACACTAGAGACCGGAGTATCAAGACACGGCAACTAAAGCTTCCCTTGTGACGTGTTTATATGGATTTATTAAACAGACTGCAAGTCACAATACAACCTGGCTGAGGGCTTTTAGGGAGGGGAGGGGAGGGGGGGGGGGCAGGATGTATAACGCACGACACATTGAGAGCATCATTGCGAAAGGGAATGCAGCAAAAGAATAGTTTTTTTTCCGATCACGTTGTTTTCATAATCGTTGCAAGCCAAAATCGTAATAGATTAAAATACGATCTAATTGTACAGCCCTAATTCAAACCTTTAAGAAAAAAAAATGCAAGTATTATCAGAACATTTTACGGCACCCTCTTATGTCATAGTAATGATGGTTCTGTAAAATGTTCCCTGTCAGTGTTTCATTTATGATGTTTCTTGATTGTTTTGAATGTTGCATTTTACTGCTGTACATGTTTAAAGTTGCGCTTGTATAAATGATTATAGATTTATATATAGATATAGAATTATCTAGTTAACAAAAACGTGTGATTTTTATTCTAGATTCTTCAAAGCAGCCCCCTTTTGCCTTGATGAAAGCTTTGCACACTCTGGGCTTCTCTCAGTCAGCTTCACGAGGATGTTAGTGCAATTAATGGTTCACCAACTTTAAATGTTAACACAGAGAGAGAGATCAATAAATCATAAACACATATATGGTTGAGATTAATCAATATTTAGTTGCACAACAACAAATAATAATATTGGAGTATATCACCTTGCTTCAACAGCAACCAATCACGGAAATGCCCCAACGAGTAGCAGTTTTACACAGGCATATATAGCTACTGTAATGAACACACACGCACACACACACACACACACCCCTATGAATGCCATACTTGTATATGTTTCAGATGCTGAAAGGTATTAGCGAATCCGGTGCTTAAACAAATAGCTCTAAACCCCTGGCTAAAATGTCCCTAAATGAAGTCCGAGTTTGAAATATATCTCAAATAATGTATGCACTGCCATTTCTCCACATAAACATAACAGTCTGCAATGAAACGGTTGTCTCGTCTGTGCTCCACTTCCTACTTGGCGCACCGGTAAGTTTCTCGTGCGAACGAGAAACTAACGAAACGAGAAAGTATATCGTGCACACAAGATACTTTTTTTTCTCTCTATGAACCTTTAGGGCAGGGCTATTCAACTTCATTAGCAAGTGGGACAAATAGGAAAATCTCTGGGGGTTTGTGGGCCACACAATACTTTGTCAAGGAATGACTACAAATAACTTTTGCTTACAGTAGTGTTAATATATACTAATACGTATATAACAGTAATTTACACACATCTGGTTCTCCATAGTTATATGTGTATTCCCAAGTGAAAGAAATGTGTTTAATCTTAATCTCGATGTAGTGCTATAGTCCTGCCGGAGTGCACCGGAATACACACACAACTAATAATATGGCATGAGAAAGTATATCGTGCGCACGAAATAATAAATCGTGGCCTCGTTTTATTTATTTTTCTCTCTATGAACCCTCCAGGGCTCCGTATGTATATCTCTCTCAGAATATATATTCTGTGTGTATGTATGTATACATTACAACCCTACTAACCCAAGTACAGCGCTTTCGACAGGGAACTCCTTGGTCTCTATTTGGCGGTTCGCCACTTCCGTTTCCTGCTGGAAGGCCGGGAGTTTGCGGCGTTCGTAGATCACAAGCCACTGACTTTCTGCATGTCCAAAGTGGCCGAGCCGTGGTCCGCCCGACAGCAACGCCAGCTTTCGTACATCTCCGAGTACACCACGGAAATAACGACACATCGCTGGCAAGGCTAACGTGGTCGCAGACTGCCTCTCCAGAGCGGTCATCAGAGCTGTGCAGCTGGGCCTCAATTACCTCCGCATGGGTGCTGACCAGGCCGCTGACCACGGGGTCCAGACCCTCAAGGTCTTGGTCACGGGATTACGCCTGGAGGAGGTCACGGTCGGTGACTCGGGCGCGAAGCTGTGGTGTGACATCTCCGCGGGCCAGCCTCGACCGCCAGTCACAATTTTTCCCACCCCAGTAGGAAACCGACCGTGAAGTTGGTGTCGCTGAAGTTTGTGTGGCAGGGGCTTAAGAAGGACGTGAAGTCCTGGGTCGACTCATGCGTGGCCTGTCAACGTGCTAAGGTCCACCGCCATACTAGGGCACCTTTTGGACTTTTTGCGGTTCCCGAGGGGAGGTTTGACCATGTCAATGTCGACATCGTAGGTCCGTTTCCCCCTCTCATGGTTTCACCTACCTGTTTACGATGGTGGACAGGACGTCGGCTTCCGACGTCGCCCGCGCTTTCATCGGCACGTAGGTGGCGCACTTCAGGACTCCGTCTGACCTCTCCTCTGACCGCGGTTCTCAGTTCACCTCGGAGCTGTGGAACGCGGTTGCTGTGGGTTTGGGGGTCAAGCTGCACCGCACCACCGCATATCAGCCCCAGGCTAATGGATTGTGTGAGCAGTTTCACCGATCCATGAAGGCGTCACTGCGTGCCGGCTCGACAGACGGCAACTGGGTGGATAAGCTCCCGTGGGTTATGCTCGGCCTCAGGTGTGCCCCCAAAGAAGACCTGCAGTCCATGTCGGCAGAACTCGTCAATGGCCAGACGCTGCGGGTCCCCGGGGAATTCATCCCCGCCGCCACTGTGCCCTGGTCTGCGGCCGGGCAGCGCTCCTCCCTGCTGGAGACCACCGGGACATTCAAGCCCGTCCCCACGTCGCAGCACAGCAACCCAGCTTTCCGGGTGTCCACCAGATTACGGTCGGCGGATTTCGTTTTTATTCGCCACGACGGTCCGTTCAGGATTATACGACACAGGGCCAAGATGCCTGGTGGTGGACGTTGGTGGCAGGCCTGAGACTGTGTCCGTCGATCGGATTAAGTCTGCTCACGTGCACGTTTCCAGGCCGTGGAGTCAGTGTTAATTTCGTCAACGAAAACTATGACGAAAAATGTTCGTCAACAACCTATTTTACATGACTAAGACAAGACGACGGCGAGCTAAAAATTGTTTCTTGATAATGAAAACTTTGACGAAATGTATATTTAGTTTTCGTTGACGAGACTAAGGTGTTAATGGTGGACTATCGGACATTCAAAATGCACCATATTTCCCCCCAATTTTCGGTCTTGTCTGTCAAAATGCATCTTACGTTTCTAACTTGCAATATCATTATTTCTGCTCTCTTCACTCCAGAAGAGCGATCTCCCTGTGTCTCTCTGTGTGCGGGGGGCAGGGCCTAACAGACACGCTGCAGCGGCACACAGAGATCTGCCGGGGACGGAGCATTCAAAAGTATAGAGACATTCTACAAGGCTCGATGTGGACAAAGCTTGTTTGCCATTAGTGTTTTCTCGTTAGCGCATTGACACGAGTAGAGTAGTCTGTCCAAACAGCTGGCCAAAAGGCGTCATATTCAGTCGTAGAAATGCACAATTTTCGACATCCTTAACTCGTTTTCTCCATTTCAGAATAATATATATGATATGTTTTATAATGATTGATCATGAAAGTGTTCTCAAGGCTGGTGAAGGTGCAGCTAGTTTGAATGACTTTGTATACTGCAGGGTAGCTTGTGGATTTACTCCAGGTGGAACTAAAGTCTGATTTAACACTTGATTATATTTCACATCATTCATCCAGATCTGTAAAGTAACTAAATACATGTAGTGGAGTAAAAGTACACCATGTAGCTCTGAAATGTAGTGGAGTAGAAGTACACAGTAGCAAAACATTTAAATACTTCAGTAAAGTACCTCAACATTTTACTCAAGTACAGTACAATATAATAACATTATATATATTTCATTTATTTCACATTTAAATAAAGCAATTAATTCGCTTAACAATTTGTTAGTTTTTCTCTTTAACAAATAACAAAAAGTAAATACAAGAATACCGTTAAAGTACCGGATCGATAAGCGGTATCGATAAGACTAGTAGTACTGTAAAAAACCTTAACGATACCCATCCCTAGATATTACACAAGTAAAGTGTTGAGAGTGAAATGTTGCTTTACGAATGTCAACACTTGATGCTGTCCCATTGATTCCGATTTCAGAAACCTGTATTTGCCTAACTGAATTGGTTTAGAGAGAGAAAAAAATGTTGCCTATAAGTTGACTAAAATGCAATTTTTCATCGACCAATACTAGACTAAAACTATGAAGGATAGAAATGACTAAAATGTGACTAAAACTAATAACCATTTTGGTCTAAAGACTAAATCAAAAACAGCTGCCAAAATTAACACTGGTTGAAGTTGGCTCTGCCCCCACGTCGGGGCCTCCTCCCATGTCCTGCCCCCTGTGGAGATGCCCTCGCCTGTGGCCCCGCCCTCCTCGGCCCCTGTGGTCCGTACGCGCCAGGTGGTACTTCCTCCCAGGCGCGAAGGTTTGACGATGGGTGAATTCTGGGGGGGCTTGTGTGGTGATTGACATTATTCACCCATGGACCTATGGGTTGGGGTATTGTTCCGCACGGACATTTGAGTTACCCCCTAAACGCACCAGGAGCGTCTGCGCCGCGTTACGGCCGCGCCGCGGCGGTCGTAAGGATCGCGGCCACTCTAGTCAATGGGTGCTATTCCACCACACGCCCCGCGTTACGGCTCAGACGCGTCCCAGAAGCGGCTCGGCGCAGCGCTTCTCTAAAATTAGGATGAATCCTATTTTTGCCGCGGCGCAGCCATAAGGTAAGGTCGGGCAGGCAGCCCCCCCCTCGCAGGAAGTGGAAAGGTGAGCATCCGGGCCAGGCCCATCCCGCGTATATAATAATTTAGCAGACCCCCCTCCTTCATCACAACACCTCCACTACGATACGCACAATGGACGACGAGGTGTTCATAATGGAAGTGGAGAAACACACAATTTTATACGATGTAACCAATGCTTTTTACAAGGACAACATCAGAAAGGACAAGGCCTGGTTTTTAGTCGCTGCAGTTTGTGGAGTGGAAGGTAACAACTACATATTAATGTTTTAAAGTTAATTAATACTTGTAGGTACAGTACAGAGCCATTCAGTAGTTTAACATCTTGTGAAAGTCGTTAAACTGTTCAGTAAACTTGCATTTCACAATAAAGTAAGATCTTATTTCCTATATCAAGATTATAATATTATTATATTATTATTATTTTGTATTTATATTTTTATAAATATTGGTTTTTTAACTATACTTTATCTTCTGAATTTCGCCCAGGGATCAATACAGTTGTGTTTAACTCTTTATAATGATATTATATTTTTGTATTCTAATTAGTTTTTATTCATGTGTTATAACAACTACCCAAAATACTCTCAATAATGTTTAAATACAGTATGCTGTGGTGGAAAATCTTGCATTTATAGTCAGATAAATTGTGAGGACAGACAAGAATAATTTGGCAGTCATTTGTCAGACAAAACCATTTATTATAAATTGTATTACATACACAGTAGCGCATCCTAGGCGATACCTGAATGCTAGGCTGACCAATGAGTCCCTGGAAGCCAAGTATCTGAAGGGTAAAAAAAAGCAAAGAAAAATATGTGAAATCATGTTATTAATCTGAATCTATTCTTTGTTTCAGTCGACATTTGCAAGGCACGATGGAAGTCACTCCGGGATGCTTTTGTTAAAAACAGGAAGAAATCTCTCCCAAGTGGATCTGCAGGCGGCACGCAAAAGGGCTGGAAGTATACAGACATAATGTCCTTCCTTTTGCCCTATGTATTATGTATTTTAATTTATATAATTTTGTAATTTGTGATGATGTATTGCAAAGGGTATGAAAGATTTTATTTTAAATTACATAAATATGTTCCTATTGCATAAATTAATCCCCAGAAAAAAGGTTTTAATTGTTTTCATGTTGTTTCTTTTCATATAGTTCAAAAAGCAGCTTGAGCAATCCTTCCCCTGTAGAAGATATGGAGAGAGCATCTACACCCCTGTCATTGGAAACAGAGGAACATGCCAGGACAGCATGTGGATCTCCAGCCCCACCACCTACAGCCCCACCACCTCTGGTACCCACAACCTCTGCAGAGAGGCAAAGGCCCTCTAGGTCCCGTAGCCCCAGGGATCCCATTTCCACACCAGCAGCGGCCCAGCGTTCCACACGGGACACAAGGAGGAGGCCACAGAGCACAGACCTTGGAGAGCAGCTGATATCTCTACTGCAGGAACCTCCAACTGCACCACACATGCCAGACTCAGAATTAGAGGAGTCATACTACTTTGCTCTCAGTCTTGTGCCCATGTTGCAAAGACTGGACAAAGACAGAAAACATCAGGCAAAAGTCTGTATTTTAAACACCTTCCACAACTTGGAAAGAGACACCCAACACCAGCAACATTGGCAGCCCATTGACCATCCCCCCGCCACTCAACATTCCATTCACACCGCCAGGCCAGTAGCCTTTCGGCCAAGTGTACCCCAACCCCCACGCGCCCAATCAACACCTACAGGGCCATCAGACATGCTGTCCTCCAGCAGTAGCTCAGCTTGGCAGGAGTCTTTTTACGAACAATAGTTGAGCAATTGAGTTCATTTTTTTTTTTACTGTAAATAGTTACTTGAGTTGTTAGTACTTGTGTTGTGTTGATTGTTTATATTTGATGTTTCTGTTTAAAATGTTGTTTGGGGTGAAATTGTTAAAAAATAAAACGTTTATTAAATTTGTGGTCAGTGATGTATTGTCTGTGAAATGGGCATTTGACCTAAGTGCAACAGCCAGTCTCTGCTTGGGTTCAATGGCAGCTCTGAAATGTGTGGATTGTCTGGTCAGTTCAGGGCCCAGGAGGGACAGCAGTTCATCCATCTGCTCTGCACTCATCCGAAAATATTGGTGATGTCGTTGGCTGTCCAGCCTCAGCTCAGCCACGAGGTGATGAAAATCACCTTGTTGTCTCCTTTGCTGGTTGAGGGGGTGCACCCAAAACCGGCTCCCCCTCCTCCCCCCGGTCTTTCAAGTAGGAGAATACATGCCAGCGTTCTCCTCCGGTTTACAGGCAATGTAAATTATATATATATATATAGAATAATTATGATGATGAATGCATATTTTTTTACCACTAAAATACAGCAACACATCTTTGATTCATGTCGTTTATAACTGGAATATTACAATTATTATTAACTGTGTCTGTAGTCTACAACACAACATAGGAAATAACAACAATAAACCCGATTTAAACAGACACAAACAAACCATTTAACTACGTAGCCTACTTACTTGTAGAAGTACAAATGTCCAGGACATATTCCAAAATCAACAACAACTGCGAGGCTAACATCAAAGACATTTATACCAGATACAAAGGGAAGTAGGAACAGGAAGCACTTGGGGGAGTAGTAGAAGAGAACAGAGCATTAACAGCAGGATAACATTGGGTCACTCTGGGTTAAACTCATCACTGCATCTGATTGTAAAACATCCAAATGGCAATTGTGATGGTTGCCAACAACCAGAGACAATACATCATGTATTTGTTAGCTGCCCGGAATATACAAGGCAAAGACTCATTCTGAAAACTGCACTGGAACAACTCAACATCAAGGACATGGATTTCAAGTCAATATATGTAAGTAAATCAAGAAATTAAGCAAACAAGCTGATCTTCAAATTCCTCAAAAGCACTAGTTTGAGGATAAGGATTTAATATGAACATTTAATAACTCAACAGTAGGTGGCGATATATGCTCCAAGTGGAAGCGATTCGCCATTAAAGAGAAGAAGAAGAAGAACTGCAGGCTGCACACACGACGCTCCGCTTCCGCAACGTTTTGAAACGCGCCTGGTGTGTTACGGAGCGTCCACACTACAGCTCCAAAAATAGCTTGGAGCTGGGCGTGTCTGGAGCTTGGGGATTTTATTCAAGCAACACGGCCAACAACCAATCACATGAATCTCCCGCCCCCGACATACAAAGCAAAAACCCCCGGGGATTTTATGCGAGCAATATATATATAAACTCCCCAAACAGGCGAAAACCTACCAGTTTCCCCCACTGTCTCTGCCACCTCCCTCCATGCCTGGTTCCTCCGGTTTGTATCCCGGGAGGTGAAGAGGGTCTGGTCATACAAAACCGGGTGATTCGCTACGGCGATAGTTAGTTTCTCCTCCGACTTTTTTTGAAAATATAGAAATGAACGGCGGGATATCTCTCCCAGCTTAGACGCGGTTTGATTGGCTAGCGGTTCAGCTGTCAGATTTTGGGAAACGGGATTTGATTGGCTGGCGCTGGCTACTCCGGCGTCCAGGCGACCAGAAGTTGAACAATGTTCAACTTCTGGTCGCCTGAGACGCCTCGCTCGGCTACCCACAATTCAGTTCGGCGAAAAAGCGCGGCTACGTGACGTCATCCCATTGAAAGTGAATGGGCAGCTTGGAGCTGCTTGGAGCTTTCGACGCTCTCGACGCTGTAGTGTAGACGGGCCGTTAGGTTGCAGGAGGAGGTCGCAGCGCGGCACAGCCGCAACGTAACGTGGCGCAGACGCTCCTGGTGCGTTTAGGGGGTTAGCCGGACTTCCCGTTTACCCCAGTCTTGCTTCCCGGGCTTGAAGTGTTTACATGTGTGTTAATGCTAAATAAAAGTCTAGCTTGTACCTTTGATGAGCCTCCGACTCCCGTCTTATATTAATATTGAAATCAGTACATTACATGGCATATTATTCAATGTTTTCATATTATTCAATGTAGGCCTATGTATTTTTCTAAATATATTTATTTTGGTAGGTTTGCTCTTCCGTGATAAACCATTATTATTATAATTAAGTACATTTGTCTCATAATACTTACATACTTGTACTTAAAGATATGAATGCAGTACTTTAACTTATTATTAGTATTTTCACAGTGTGGTGTTTGTACTTTTACTTCAGGATCTACTACCTGCAGCAAGTGCTGATAAAGAGTCTAAAGTGTTATTAATGTGATAATAAAGTGTTACTGAAGAGTTTAAAGTGTTAATGAAGAGTAAAGGGGACATACCTGCTCTGTGTATCCGAAGCTGAGGCTGTGAAACAGCTTCCAGTAGTTTCTGGAGTCTCTTGTTCTCCTCTTTGGAAAGAAACAGCTCCTCCTCGAGCTCTGCTATTGTTTGTTCAAACAGAGCAAATATCTCTTCAGAATCAGCAGTGACTCGCTGCTTCTTCAACGACAGCAGCATTTGGACTTTACTCATGTTTCCTAGATCACCTTTCCCTGCAGACTCCGTTAAACACACCGTTTCTCTCTCCGTCAAACTCTCAATCTGACTAGTGTTGCTCACGTGTTTCCAGCTAGCATGCTAAGCTAGCTCCTATAGTCCGAGGTAAACGCTCCAGAAAAAAGAGCACAGAGTCCGTTCAGAGGTTTATCCAGACACACAGATGATGGATCAGTAGAGCTGGAGCTCACACACACTTTCTCAGGAACACAAGAGAGAACCGAAGCGACGAGACGCCACATGCAGGGCTCGAGTTATGTGTGAGTTGGGCCCTTTCTCATTTCTCTGACTCCCCTCCTGGACTCCTATCCTCGAGACTTAGTCCCGCCCACAGGAGATGCGAGCGGAGGAGCCGAGGAGGGGGAGAGAGGAGGGGAAGCAGCAGGCGGTTAGAGAAATGAGAACTCCTCTCCTCTGAGCGGTCATTTTAAAGAGACGTCCATTAATGATGACAGGAGGCACAGCAGCCCTCTGTCTGATGGACAGATGTGTTCATGATGACTTATATATTTACTTTGATTCATTCACAGTGCGGTATAATGAGACAATAACAGGCTACAGATGCGGACACACACATATGTAGGCCTATATATTTATATAAATATATACAATTTCAGAATCAAACAGAGCATTCATAATAACGTAACACTATCAGAGACTGGATATATCCCCCCCTCTCTGGTCGCTGCAATGAGGAAAATAAATTACGGGCCAAAAGTTTTATTTACAAGTATTACAAGTTAAGCAGAGGACACCAAACCAACTGAGACCTGTCTGTCCACTGCATCTACACACACACTGTACCACACACACGTAATCAGGCTACAGCTGTTGCGTATTTTATTATGTGAAGCACTGAATGGTTTTAGAAAAATATCGACTCTTTGTTTGAAGATATCTACTAAAACAAATAAAGAGAGTAGGCCTGTTATAGAGTGATATATATTAAACACACTGCTCTGCTTTCTGCAAGGACCTCACAGCTGTTCTCTCTGTAAACATCGCCGCGATGAAAGCAGTTTCTAAAATAATATCCAGGGGATGCATGCAGAGCTGTTATTGGCTGAGATAAGTCCGGCCGTGCGTCACGACTCTTTGAAACATCTCTGATCCCGGAAATGCATCCGCAAAGGAGCCGTGGAGGAGCCATCAGTGTATCCTCGGTTATAGCTCCTCCAGAGAGGCTCCTCGATGCTCGATGCTCGGTCCTCGACGTGCATTTAGAGAAATGAGATGTCCTTCAACATGGCGCGCTAAAATTCATTTCCGGGTCACTACCGGAGGACAGAGGAGTTGAGGAGGGGGATTTGATGAAATGAGAAAGGGCCCCGGTGTCAGTACCACATGTGCTCGGGGTCCGTTACGCTTACCAATGACGTCACGCATTGGCTGTACGGCAACCCAAGAGGCAATAATAATAATTCTAAATAAAACAGGAAGTTCACCTAAATTACATTTAAGACACTGCAACGAAAGTAACAAAAACAATGTAATATCCTTTTCCGTTTCACAGAACACAAATGGGGTTATTTACATAATTATGTTTACACTGGTGGTGACATTTACGGGACACAATTCACTGGGTTATATAGTGTGTGTTGAACCACGGACGAGTCAGTGAGTGCACCTGTGTTATGTTGTCATTCTAGATTGTGTAGCGCAGGGATCACCAACTACATTTGTCCAAGGGCCGAAATGTAACCAATAGACACTATCGCGGGCCAGCGATTTTTATATAGCCCAGAATTTTATAAATAGTATTCAGATTACATTTGGAATACTTTCTTTTTCCATAACAGATGGGTATGTTTTGGTGAACAGGAGACACTTCTTTTACTGTTTTCATGGCTTATCAAGAACTCAAACACAACATCTTGGTGTCATTCTGGACAGCTCTCTCATCTGCACCCCACATAAAAAACATCACCCTGACTGCATTCTTTGTACTGCCTTAAAACCTTTCCTTGGAATATGTTATGAATTGTAAGGTGTCCTTGGGTGCTTTGAAAGGCGCCCCTAAATAGAATGAATTATCATTATTATTTATTATCTGAAACGATGTAATAACTTTTAAAACTTTTTCCAGTCACTTGCCCCATGCATTCAGCAGCAGCAGGCCATTCACTTTGATTTGATCCCGTTATGAAATGTCATAATTTCGACAATAAAGAAATGCTACATAAACGTTATCTTGCACATGTTATCTAACCATCTCCGTTTCTAACTTTCAATATATTTTAAAAGAGATCTCTCTCTCTCTCATCTGCGTGCGGGGGCGGGGCCTCACAGACACGCTGCATCTCTCTCTCCCTCACAGACAAGCTGCAGCTCTGTGCAGTGTGCACACAGTTCTGCCGGTAATGAATATTACATTTTGTAAGGAAACTTTTCCACCAATAATTCCAATAAGTATTTCAAAATGTATTCACTTCAGGTTTACGAAAGTAACTGTAATCAAATTACTCGTTTTTCAAATGTAACGCCAGCTGAATACAGTTAGCCAACTTGATTTTTGTATTCTGATTACGTAACGCCGTTATGTATTCCGTTACAACCCAACCCTGCTTCTAGGCTACTGTCCCGCAGCTCCAGCCTCTCTGTTGGACTCTGTAGCAGCGGGGCTACTGCTGTGGTGCGGAGCGCATTCACCAGACTCTTCACAACGAAGGATCACTTCTTCTTCAGGGGAGGGAAGGTTTCGCAGTATGCAGTCTTCTGTCCCGCAGCTGCTGCCTCTCTGTTGGACTCCGGTACTGCTGTTGGACTCCGGTACCTTACTCACGAGACGTTGTAAACAAAGAAATGGGTGGGGGGCGAACGCAGTAACCTCTCCGCCAACGCCACAGTCACCCCCGTCGTGCGGGCCGGATGAGAATGTCTGGCGGGCCGGATGTGGCCCGCGGGCCGCCAGTTGGTGGTCACTGGTGTAGCGTGTATACAAGATCATCGGCTCTACAACACTGTCGATTGTTCTTTTTTAACATTCAAACATAAAAAATAACAATCGACATTAATCTGAATGAGGGAGGTGATTTATTATCATTACAACGTAATTTCCCAATCATTTGAATATATGTAATACATTCTTACAATAAGCGAGAAATTGATTTAACTCCTGTTTGACAATAACTGTAAATGTATTTCCTTTTATCTAAAATTAGAAATCAAATTTGATCATACACCAATAGGGCGGGTCATACTCAGGTGCTATATGAATCTGAAGTTCGTGGCGGGCCATTTGAATCACCATTTGAATCAATCAATCAATGTTTATTTATATAGCCCAATATCACAAATGTTACATTTGTCTCAATGGTCTTCACAGTGTGTACAGAATATCAGTATGACAATACGACACCCTCTGTCCTTAGACCCTCACATCGTACAAGGAAAAACTTCCGGAGAAAACCCACAGTTTAAAGGGAACATGGGAGAAACCTCAGGGAGAGCAACAGAGGAGGGATCCCTCTCCCAGGACGGACAGACGTGCAATAGATGCCGTGTGTAAATTGAAAAGATAATACATTTGCAACATAGGTAGTCCAAATGTTTGGAAATGCATGTGTGTATAATAGGAAGATGAATCCACGAGGATATCCATCCAGGACCGATGATCCAGGACCACAGCCACGACTCAAGATCCAGGGCTCGCGATCCAGGACACAGGACCGCAGGATCATCCATGACTCCGGATCCCGGCGTATATAGACACCAAAAAGAAAGACATGTGGGGAAGCTGGGTTAATCGGAACATGAGAGGACACAGGTATAGACAGAGAGAAGAAGAAGTAAGGTGTCCCCCGACAAACTAAGCCTATATCAGCAAAACTAGGGGCTGAATCTAATCAGCCCTAACTATAAGCTTTATCAAAAAGGAAGGTCTTAAGCGCACTCTTAAAAACGGATAGGGTGTCTGCCGCCCGAACACAAACTGGAAGCTGATTCCACAAATGTGGAGCTTGATAAGAAAAGGCTCTGGCTCCCATTGTACTTTTAGAGACTCTAGGAACAACCAACAACCCTGCATTCTTGGAACGCAATGCCCTAGTAGGACAGTAGGGTATAATGAGTTAATTAAGGTAAGATGGCGCCTGCCCATTAAGGGCTTTGTAGGCGAGAAGAAGAATTTTAAATTCTATCCTGTGTTCTATAGGGAGCCAGTGTAAGGCAGCCAGAACAGGAGTAATGTGGTCCCTTCTCCTAACTCTGGTTAGTACACGAGCTGCAGCATTTTGAATCAGCTGAAGCGACTTGACTGACTTCTTGGTACTCCCTGATAGAGTTACAATAATCCAGCCGAGAAGTAACAAATGCATGGACTAGTTTCTCTGCATCGTTTTGAGGCAAGATATGCCTGATTTTTGCAATGTTACGTAGATGGAAGTAGGCGGTCCTTGAAATTGATTTTATGTGGGCGTTAAAGGATAAATCCTGATCAAATATAACACCAAGATTCCTTACAGTCTCACTGGAGGCCAAATGAATGCCATCCATAGTTAGTATATCTTTAGATAATTTGTTTCGTAGATTCTTCGGGCCAAGTACAATAACTTCAGTTTTGGTCGTGTTTAACATAAAAAAGTTTAAGGTCATCCACGTTTTTAAGTCCTTGAGGCAGTCTTGAATTTTATTTAGATAATTAATTTCATCAGGCTTGATTGATAAATATAGTTGAGTATCATCCGCATAACAATGAAAGTTTACAGAATGATTCCTTATAATATTGCCTAACGGAAGCATATATAATGTGAACAAAATAGGTCCGAGCACTGAGCCCTGTGGCACTCCATGGCTAACTTTGGTTTGCGTGGAAGATTCATCGTTAACACGTACAAACTGAGAGCGTTCAGATAGATAGGACCTAAACCAGCCTAAAGCAGTTCCCTGTATGCCAACTAAGTGCTCTAGTCTTTGCAATAGGATATCATGGTCGATAGTATCAAATGCAGCACTGAGATCGAGCAAAACAAGAATAGAGACAAGTCCCTTGTCTGAGGCTATTAGAATATCATTTGTGACTTTAACCAGAGCTGTCTCTGTGCTATGATGTGTTCTAAAGCCAGACTGAAAATCTTCAAATAAATCATTGTTTTTTAAGTAATCACACAGCTGTTTTGCGACCGCTTTCTCAATAATTTTTGAGAGGAACGGAAGATTAGAAATAGGTCTATAGTTGGCTAAAACCTCTGGATTGAGGTTGTGCTTTTTAAGAAGCGGTTTTATCACTGCTACTTTGAATGATTGTGGAACATAGCCTGATAATAAAGACATATTCATAATATTTAATAAAGAAGTGCTAATTAATGGAAAAACTTCCTTCAACAGCTTAGTTGGAATTGGGTCTAACATGCACGTTGATGGTTTAGAAGAGAGAATCATTGAATGTAATTGTTCAAGGTTAATGGCTGAAAAGCATTCTAGTTTACTATCTAGTGTAATATTAGAACTTACGGGCGGGCAATAGGGCGGGTCATACTCAGGTGCTATATGAATCTGAAGTTTGTGGTGGGCCATTTGAATCACCATTTGAATGCATAAATAACAGGATAGAAATGCAATTTTTGGTCATTAGTGGTCAATAAAGGTTTTGATTTGCAATATTTATACAACATATCGATATGTCTATGTAGTTACATCAATGTTTTGTTTTGTTTTTTAAAGTAACATTTGCTATTATTTGAGGATTAAGATAAAAAAAGAAGTACTTTATTGATACCAATTGGGGAAATGTTTACGCTGCATTAGCAAAAGACAAGGCATTGTACATTAGACAGTTAAAAGACTAGAATTAAACAATCGAAAATGTAAACATCTTAAATCGAAATAAAATAGCATTACACAAAGTAGAAAATAGACAGTGTAAACAGCTATCTTACCTGTTAACATATACATGTTAGGCTAACGTTGCCTTGGTTAAAGAGCCTGTTGTTTATTGCTTTGAATTCTTTAAAAAAAATGTTATCTTCTTAAACCTGTATGGTAGTCAGGAGCATCACTTCATAATGTTTATTGATATATTTAGAGGGACGGGAGGAAGGTTTCAAAATTCTGATTAGATACATTTCTACCATTACTTTAATTCGTGGTGGTTTCAGTAATCCATCATCTAAAAGACTAATGTAATCTTTATGACATTCAGAAAGGACAGGAGACCCACAGGTGCCTATCAATGATTGTCAACTGACAGCACAATGAGTCAAAGGACTAGCAGCAGCAGCATGATGATGATGATGTTACATGTGTTGTTTTAGGAACATCCATTGTAAATAAATGGAATTCAGGCACTTACAGGCCTGGCATATGTACTACAGCGTCTCCTGCGCTTTCGAGCGGCAATGGCCGGCCGTGGCCCAACCCCACATTCCCCTGATAGGTGGAGAATTGAACACTAAGCGGAGCACCACTTCTGTGACGTAGAAAATAATTCAAATCTGGATCAGTCTGTATCAGATCCGTTGCAGCCCCGTTTTTAGAGATTTGGGTATGGAGGAAAAGAGAGAGGGTTGTGTTTTCTGACACTTGGTGAGTTCCCTGGAACACCGGGGACACATATTCATGTATAAAAGACGTACAAAAGTGCATTTTGCATGATAGGTCCCCTTTAAAGCGGACAAAAGGCACTGGAGAACACTTATTCATTAACACCCTTTAATGAAGCAAACTAATGCCTTAACTCACTCAAATACAGTCGTTTACTTATTTCGGTGAAACGAATGTGCGTAGAGTTTTAAAGGATGCGGATAGTCTCACCTTGATTCTGGCACATTGCTTATTGTTTTATAGATCTATTCTCATCCACCATCTTTGTTTGTGACGTAAAGAGTGTAAGAGTCATGTTTCTGACTGTTGCCTGTCAGTTCCGTTGCCTGTCAGTTCCGTTGCTATGGTTCCGTTGTTATGTGTACTGAAACGAGAGCCGGTATAATTCCACGCGCGAAAACAAAATAAAAATTGGAATACGTTATTTTAGTGTCTTGAAAGTAGACTGAGGTATGAAGGGTTAACGTTACATCTTAGAATAATTTGTAGTCATGTTCTGTATAGATACTAACATATAAGGGTATTGACTTAGTGTGGTTTATCTTTTTGTCGCTGCTTTTAATTTAAACTGAGCTGTTGTGTTCATCAGTAAAGTGGAACTTCTGTGTGAACTATTCATATCTTAAACTGCACTGTAACTTTTTATTCATGTACTTTTTATTCATGTATTTTTTCTTTTAATGTTTCTTTTATTATCTTTTACTGTTTTTAAATGCCTTTGTCTGAATGTCTTTCATTTTTGTAAAGCACCTTGAATTGCTTTGTGTTGAAAGGTGCTATATAAATAAACTTGCCTTGCCTTGGTTACTCCATGTTTACTAGCTATAAGATTAACGTTACAGTACATCACTCTTTTTCACTTCTTACTCAGTCAGCCAGAGTGCAGATATCACCATTAGATTCACAAACCTGAAACATCATCCATTTCTTCACTGCTGGTGATTACATTGTTGTCAGCTGCTGCTGCTGCTGCTGCTGCTGCTGCTGCTGCTGCTGCTGCAGCTTGTGGCGCCTGCTTCGATGAAAATAACTTTCTAATATCCATAACTTTATAGGCTATTAGCTTAAAACTCGTCAGGCACTAGGAAGGATCACTTTTTCTTCAGGGCAGGGAAGGCTACGCAGTACGCAGGCTAATGTCCCGCAGCGGCTGCCTCTCTGGTGGACTCCGGTACTGCACATTACTCCCGAGACATTTTCTTTTTTTAATTTAAGTGAAACATCCGGGGCTTTTCAGAAAACATCCGGGGCTTGAGCCCAAGTAGCCACCCCCTAGCTCCGCCACTGCCAGTCACACTGAATACAAACAGGTTTAACTCAGCTCATCTCGACAGGGCTTCTCCAGACACGGTCAAAACACTGTTTGCTTCCCTCCCACACACCTGAATCTGATGACCAGGGACCAGTAGTTAAAAACTTGTAATCTCAATCAGATCCGACCAGATTTTGAAATCCAAGTTTTTGTGATCCAGGATCAGACAACTCGGACAGATTTTGTCCCAGTATTTCAAAGCAATTCAGGATAGGATCACCCTGATCCAGATTCAAACTTTTCAAGATTACTAGATCATGAATATCAGTGCTTTAATACCGATCTCCATCTAGTGGATATGAAAAATAATACAAGGAAGACAAGAGACCACGTTGCAGAGACATCTATAGAGTCTAATTATATTTTTAAATACAAAAAGGACATAAAATCATAATGGAATTGTAATTAAAAAAAATGGCTTGGGTTCAAACATCCTCAATGGGTAACCGATGTGATCCAGGAATACTTCGTCCAGCACTTCGTCCAGCACCGAAGTCCATAGGGACATGGCTTGGGAAACGGAAGGTCACCGGTACGAGTCCCCGAAAGACCAAGTGCAACCGATGTGTCCCTGAGCAAGGCACCTTTGACGACACTGATACCCGGGCAGTACATATGGCAGCCCACTGCTCCTAACACTAGGATAGGTGAAATGCAGAATGTACATTTCCCCTCTGTGGGACGATTCATGGTATCTTCTTCTACATGTACACACTTCAATTGCTGTATTATTTACTAGAGGAACTTATACTATACCTAATTGTTTATTATATAATTGTTTTCTGCTACTTAACACCTCAACATTATATCTCAGAGGAAAATATGGAACTTTTTATGGCACAATTTTATTTTACAGCTTATTTTACAGATTCAGATTTTTATACAAAATAAAATCAACTCGTGAATTATTTCGTATTTCAACAAAAAATAAACTACCAAGCATCACATGTGGGGTGTACGCAGGTGTAGTTAGTAGTTGCGTTGAGTTGAGCGGTTGTGTTTTAGTGAGCTGGTATTTTTCGGTAGTTTTACATTGTATTTCACCATTTGTAATCATGGTGCAGTATTGTGTTTGTGCAGGTTGCACAAATACCAGCCTCTCAGGACATCGAGTCCACAGTTTCCCTAACAGGAAAAGAAAGCTAGCTAACTTTCAGTCCTGGGTTCGTTTTTTGTGCAGACAAAGAGACTGAACTTCAATGCTACGTCTGTGACGAAAAACGCGGTCTTTTGTGGCGCTCATTTTCGACCGGAGGATTATGAGTCAAGTGATGTGAGGGAGTGCAGTATGGGATGAAGCCAGGGCCGTGTGAGGCTGATATCTAGTGCGGTTCCGTCAATACACACAGCTCCGGCAGCAGCAGCAGCAGCCGCCGGTAGTGTATCAACAGTACATCATCAGTATCAACAGTTCTGCCAGTAAAGTTACTATATTATCAATGCTACTTTAGTTATAGCCTGATATATGATAGCTAACTTTACAATGTTGTGATGTGACGTTAACTAACATTCTGTAGCTAACGCCGGACACTCACCAAGATAGCTGCCCCTTCCCTGCTCTCTCTCCCCCCCCCGGTACAGCTCCGAAGGTAGTGTGGAGTTGCATTAGGTAACGCGAGATACGGCTGATACTTGAGCATTAGTTTCTGTTATGGATCAGTATCAACAGTCCTGCCAGTAACGTTACTATAGTATCAATGCTACTTTAGTTATAGCCTGGTATATGATAGCTAACTTCACAATGTTGTGATGTGACGTTAGCTAACATTCTGTAGCTAACGCCGGTCACTCACCAAGATAGCTGGCCAGTTCTCCACTGGTTCTCCTCACACCACAGCTCAATTTCTCTCCGATGGCCGTTATTTCTTCTAATCCTTGGATGCTCCTGGTCTCTTGGACGTCTAGCAGGCTCATAATTATAAGGTTGTGGTCCGTCATATGCATTCGAATATTCTTGTTCAACTTCTTCTGTGTCGAAACTAGCATTGGGATCCATGTTTATTATTACCTTACACCGGCCGCTCTCCCCCTTGTTTACCCTGTGTTACGTCACACGCGGGAGGTCACGTGCCGAGGATTTTTTATGCGGAAGTGAACATTTCTTACAAAAACGACGCCAGATGTCACTGTAGTGTATATTTCTGTATATTTTTTTGAAAATCTAGTGTATTCATCATTTTCCTACACATTTATTCACAGGTGTCTTTAACCTGGAAGTTGCTCTTTAAAGAATGTAAAGACAGACAGGTTAGCGAATGTGATAGATAACATAATTACGTCATGCTCAAGCCCATGCCCTCAAATCTAAGTCAAACCTGTGTAATTTATTTTGTGACAAACGAGGCAATTAATGGCAATGATAACTGTCTACTATGGCTATCTTTTTAGCTAACTTATCAATGTGGCTAACATCTGCAATGTACATTTGGTCAATCATTATGTATATTACTGTACTATTACATGTTAATAAAATATAAAATTAACTATCAAAGAAATCACATAAACTCAAGTATAAAGAAGAGACCATGTTGTAAGAAAACACAGCTCAGCACAGATCAAATACAATTTTATTGATCATGAAAATAATAAAAGAAAATATCGAAAAATAATCGGAATCGCAAATTCTTCACTTAGTATTGGTATCGAAACCAAAATGTTGGTATCGTGACAACACAAATCCAGTCAGACAGATTTATCTCACGTGTGAACTGTCATAAGACTTATTCATTGTCCTCTCCATCAGCTTCTGTTTCCATGTGTTCAGCTGAGCTGCTGATTGAGGCTCTGTCTCTCCGTTATCCTCAGTTTTAATTTCATTAAGCTGTGAGGACTGACGACCAACACACTTGTCCCTTTGGAAATGACCACGCCATTTAAATCTTTAGTCACAAACATTGCAGCTGTATATTTCCTCTCCTGTGTGGACTCTCATGTGTGTCTTTAAACTTACACTCAGTGAAAAAGCTTTCTTACAGACTGAGCAGCTGTGTGGTTTCTCTCCTGTGTGGACTCTCATGTGTTTCTTTAAATTTCCACTCAGTGAAAAAGCTTTCTTACAGACTGAGCAGCTGTGTGCTTTCTCTCCTGTGTGGACTTTCATGTGTGTCTTTAAATGTCCACTCCGTATAAAAGCTTTCTTACAGACTGAGCATTTGAATGGTTTCTCTCCTGTGTGGATTCTCACGTGTATCTTTAAATATCCTCTGTGTGAAAAAGCTTTCTTACAGACTGAGCAGCTGTGTGGTTTCTCTCCTGTGTGGACTGTCATGTGTTCCTTTAAACTTCCACTGTGTGAAAAAGCTTTCTTGCAAACTGAGCAGATGTGTGGTTTCTCTCCTGTGTGGACTGTCATGTGTTCCTTTAAACTTCCACGGAGTGAAAAAGCCTTCTTACAGACTGAGCATTTGAATGCTTTCTGTCCTGTGTGGACTGTCATGTGTCGATTTCGATCTCTTCCATCCGTAAAAGCTTTCTTACAGACTGAGCAGCTGAATGGTTTCTCTCCTGTGTGGACTGTCATGTGTTTCTCTAAATGTCCACTCCGTGAAAAAGCGTTCTCACAAACTGAGCATTTGAATGGTTTCTCTGCTGTGTGGAATATCATGTGTGTCTTTAAATGTCCACTCTGTGAAAAAGCTTTCTCACAAACTGAGCATTTGAATGGTTTCTCTCCTGTGTGGATTCTCATGTGTCGATTTATATCTCTTCCATGTCTAAAAGCTTTCTCACAGACTGAGCAGCTGAATGGTTTCTTTTCAGCACTACATCATGGATCACTGACAGATTATTGTCTATTTTCAGTGAGTTTGAGCCTGAGGCAGGTTCTCTGGTCTCCTTCCAATCAGCACTGTCTTCAGTGTCAGGTTCAGAAGAGTCATCAGTGTCTTCAGAAGAGTCTACAGTGTGGTCCTCAGTCTTTGATTGTAAACTGCTCTCTGGATCTGAGTTCCTGGCTGGTTCTGGTCCCCGACAGTCATCTCCATCAGCTTCTGTTTCCATGTGTTCAGTTTGTCTTTGATGAGGCTGTGAGGACTGAGGTTTCTCTTTATCATCTTCACTCTTCACAGGGTGAGGAGTAAAAGTGGACTTGGTGATATCAGCCTCCTCCAGCTCCTGAAGCTGCTCTCCCTCCTGGCTAATCCCGAGTTCCTCCTGTTCCTGCTTAATGTGTGGGGGGGGCTCTGTGTCCTCCTGGTCCAGACTGGTGCTCCACTCCAGCTGGTCAGGGAGAGGCTCTTCTTTAACCACCACCAGCTGCTGGACATCTGCAGGAAATAGGAAACGCACTGTTATATCAGTCTTGGACCTAGTCTATATAATTAGGTATGTTATTGAATTACAGTTTCCAAAGAAGAGAGGCCCATCGTCTCTTCCGCAATTATTAGGGGTGAGCGGAAGTGCAAAGAGGCCCTCCTCAGGAGAATACAATTAAGTCTTAATAGTTAGGTGGTTCATATCCTGACAGGGTATGAATTAATTTACACCTAAAGAGGTCACGAGTAGGGGTGCAACAACTAATCGACTTAATCGATTAAAATCGATGACCTAATTAGTTGCCAACTAATTCAGTCGTCAATTCGTTGGTGACGTCATCATGTGTGTTTTACGCACCGTTAAACTCCAACATTATCTGTCTTTTTATCGGTACTGGAGACATTTAAAAAATATATGACATATGTATTATTGCTACATAAACATTATATCACAGTCTTAGTGTCACCAACTCGTTAAAAATGCGTCTATGGTGTATTTTCGATCTTTCCAATCGAGACGAGATCTCTCTCTCCCCCGTCTGTGTGCGAGGGGGCGGGGCAGTTTACACACAAGCGTCTGCTACATGCAGCAACCATAGGCAGCAACACACGGCGGGGATGGCGGAGAGAAGCGCTCCAAGGTGTGGTTAATTGTTACCCGTCTCGATGTGGACAATGCTCTTTGCCACAAAAAAAAGTGCAATAAGAGTTTAGCATGTAAGGGCGGTAACACGAGCAATTTGTCTAAACATTTTGCAAAAGTGCACCACATCCAGACGGAGAAATGCACCGGATTCGATTGTCTTCCTTGTAGCTCTGTAGCCCCCCATCCACGAATAACTTTTCCACATCAGCAACACACGGAGTTAACAACATTATTACAAACATGGGATAATGATTAGAGGTAACTGAGTTATTTATTTTGTTAAAGTTTCAGCTATTCTGTTTACAGTTAGTTTAATATGATTTGTCAAAACATTGTTGTTTCTTTTGATGTGAAATATTATTTATTTAATTTAAATAAAAAGCAATGTTAATTTTGTTCACAATTTGTTAAGTTCATTTAATATTGTATGTATTTTTGAATCAAGTATTCATCTTTATTGTCTTCATTGTTAGTTTCCACATGCCTAAAACAACCTCAAGCTAAATCTAAAAGTTGATGGCTAAATAAGAGCGTTTGAGAAATTGTGCAAGGCATACAGTAATAGTCAGAATAGTCGATTAATCATTTCATTAATCGATAGATTAATCGATTATCAAATGAGTCGTTTGTTGCAGCCCTATTGTAGTTATCCCATGTATAAATAAAACGTGTTCTTCAGCAACCCTTGCCATTTGGGATTTTATTGTTGGTTGGTAGACCTCGTGAGTTGGTCATTTCAAAAGTAGCTCACCAGCCAAAAAAGTGTGGGAACCTCTGGTCTAAAGGGTTATTGTTGAGCATATTTGTATAATAACAAAGTCATGTTTCAGTTCATGTGTATGACATCATCAGAATGTGCCTGAAACGTGGTGATGCTAATGAGCATGCGCAGATACAATAAACCGTCCGTACTCCAGGCCAAACTCTGAGCGATGTGGTCGTGTGTTTCTTCTGCCCATTAGCATACTTACAAGCTACTTTGGTTGACTGCAAACGTGGAGACTTCTGCTGAATATAATGTCTCACGCAACAGGTTATGGGCCCAGTCAAGGAGGCCAACGGTGGTTTAAGTTGTTATTCGACGGTGACGAGAAAAACTTTGAGTTATGGGAGACGAGATTGTTGGCGCACATGGAACTGCGCAGCCTCAGTGAAGTTATCCTGGAAGAGCCAGCGATAGACTACAACGACGAACAAGCACTTGAAGAAGACGCAACAAAGAATGCAGAAGCATATGCTGAATTAGTGTAGTGTCTAGATAATAAGAGTTTATCACTCATAATGAGAGACGCGAAACGAGATGGAAGAAAAGCGTTGGCAATACTCCGAGAGGACTACGCAGGAAAGGACCAACCACGAGTCGTGAGCATGTACTGTGAACTCTCTTCTCTCCACAAAGCAAGCAACGAGACTGCTACTGATTATATTATTCGAGCGGAGACTATATTTACGTCTTTGAGAAGGGCCGAAGAAAATATCAGTGACGGGTTGCAGATTGTCATGGTAGTGAAGGGGTTACCGGACTCATTCAACCCGTTTGTCACTCAAACCAACGACCGTCTAACATTCGGTGAGTTCAAAGCTAAACTGCAGAGATATGAGAGCACTGACAAATATAGGACGAGTGACATGAATGCGGACGAGGACGGCGTTATGAGGACTAGCGGGGCGAGGACACGAGGACGAGGAAGAGGTAAGAAGATGGACTTAGCCGACACTGAATGCTACACATGCGGAAAGATGGGGCATATGGCTAGGGCATGCCCTAACGAGATCCAAGCGAGGCGAGAGGAGCGACGGTGGGACACACCACACCAAGGAAGGGGGCGAGGCCGAGGCAGAGGGCTGGGCCGTGATCAGGTGAAGGCAGACAGAGACACAGAGGATGATACCGGTGCATAGGGCTGCACGGTATTGAAAAAAACTGACATCGCGATTTCCCCCCCCCTGTGGTATATATTGCGTTTTTTTTAACCTGTTAAACTAGGGTGACCATATTTTGATTTCCAAAAAAGAGGACATGCTGCCCCCAGCCTCGAGATAGTTGATGATACTCAACGTTTATTCAAAGATGCCTTATTGTTTTAAAGTATGCCTCCTCTGTATGGATATACAATTATTATTTATATTATTTTACTGTATATAACACAATAATATCTCTCTATAACCAAAGACACACCAAACCAAGGTTACTCAACAATCAACATGCTTTATTATGCCTAGAACTATCTCTGACAAATCTCAAATGCACAAGAATAACTTAAACATCAACCTGTAACAAAATAATAGCTCTCTTTTCAAGTCTTACTGGACAAAAATAAATAACAAAATATATGAAATAGTAGAAAATAGAAAATCCAGCTTTAACAAATAATCTCTTTGTATCTTGTCAATGTAAACAATAAAACAGTAACCTCACAAAGATACTAATCCAATTATTTTAAAAGTGCACTATGCAGTTTTGGATTTCACATTTGCATAATTGCCATTAGTGAACATAACATAACATTTGATTACCTAAATCAAACCAAACACATTTTGAGGCACCATGAACCAAATATAAGCCTACTTTAAATGTTTGTAAACACAATTCCAGGCCCCTTCATTGTAAACAACCACAGTGAAACGACAACTTTTCACATATTTCTAGCTTCTAGCTAACAGTTTTCTAGGGTCCCAATTTAAAATTAAAAGTTTAAAGATTCTCTCCCAGCTACATAGCTTTCTCCCTCTGCATAGCTGCATACTTCAATCTTCTTCATCCTGCTTTTCTTCTTCATCCCCCTTGTCTGCCCATCGATATTTAGCTGTGGAGCTGATCTTTCCCAGCAGTTTTCGGTTGCTCAACAAATAAGCATGAAAGTCTTTGCAAGACATGTCTTTCAAATTGTATTGCACAAATAGAATCCCCTTCAGTGACTCAACAGATTGGTCCACTGGCTCTGCATCAGTGAGAAAATCCTCTCAACATTTGCATTGTGAGAGGAAAGTGCAAAGACAAACTGTGCAATCTTCAGTAGTTCTGAGTAACATGCAATGCTTTTGACCTTCTCAAAATATTTGGTCCACTTCTGGTGCACCTGCAGGCCACTGAACTCCTCATCACGGTTGCACCTTTCTGTGAATCTCTTCAGATTGGTGACCTGGTCAAAACACTTGACATCATCAATTACCACCCCCTTCTCTCCTAAGAACTTGATGCAGGCCTCCACATCATTCCACTCTGGTGGCTCACTCAGATCCATCCACGTGAATGTGGAGAACTCTTCCATGGGAGTCATCCACTTCTCCAGATACTCCAGACATGTACTGTACAGGCCTTGCACATCAGCACAGAACTGGTCATATTCCTTACCAAGTCCATCACTACGCTTTTGTGCCAGTAGTCCCTTAACTTTAAGGGACATGAAGTTGTTGCTCTTGCGTTCAAGAAGAATGGTGTGGATGCTGTTCATTATTTTCTTTACCTCCATAATGGAGTTCTTCTCCTTTTCCATGTCTTGAGTGTGGGTGTGGAACGCAGACATGAGTGAGTGCATGTGCCAGAGGTAGATCTCACTGAATTCGTTTTCAAAAAACTTCTTGATCACTATGGGTGGTTTTTGCTGAGACAGAAAGAATGCCTTTAAGGCTGGAAACATCTGTATCATCCACTCAATTCCTGGGAACAATGACAGCCACCTTGTCTTGCTGTGAGAAAGCATCCTTCTGTATTCAATGTCAACAAAATCACAGTACTCCTTCAGGCTCTCAGTGCGCACAGTGTAAATGTGGAAGTACTGGTAGATTTTGAACATGATATTCTCGAGGTCAATATATATTGTGTCTGCCCCATGATGAACACAATTATTCAATATGTGTGCTGGGCAACCCACACCGATCAGAGTGTTCTTCTGCAGCAACCTCTTCAAATTTGCAAACACATTCTTTCCCCCTTCATCACGTCGGATTCCTCCAAAGTTTGTGTTGCAATTGTCGCCCGTAAATGTAATGCATTTTTCAGACAAATTGTTTTTTGCCAATGTTTCAATGAGATATTGTGCAATGGTTTCTGCTGTCTCATTTGGTGTGTCTTTAACCTCGATTAATTTAGTTTGCATGCCACCCCTCTTCCAGTCAAAGTACTGGATTATGATTGGGAATATTTTCACTGCTCCGTGGTTACTCCCGTCTGTAGAAACACCACAGTACTGGATTTCTTTGAGTGCTTCATGTGCGACATCAATCGAGTGGGGCGCTATAACACCATTGACAATGGCTTCGGTTTTAGTGCGCGCACTACTGAATTTTTTGGCAGTGTCAGAGTCTGGAAATGCTTTTTTTAGCAAGGCACTTGTGCAATCCTTAGATCTGTAGCTGTTGTGATGTTTCACAGTGTGAAATGCAAACGAACCCTCCTCTGCATTTACAGCATCCTCTGTTTTGCCTGGTCTAACAAAGAAGTCTGTCAACTTTGCCGACAAACTCTCACCTTGCACAGCTTTCCTATGTTTGTCTGTGTCCATGTGTGCTTTAAGATCGCCTGCACCTTTATTGGACACACACACGTATGTGCAAGCTTTGCACACGGTGCACTCCGCCTCCCATTTGTTCCGACCGGGTCGGTACATTTGGAATTTCTTCTGCAATTCATCTGTAAAAGTACATTTGCGCTTTGGCATTGTGAATGTGAGCTGCGGTCCGCTCTGTCCCCTTCCTCTGTTTGTGTGTCAGCGTAGTTGTAGAGCCGCCCACAAAGCTTCAGACTCAGGGATTACGTCACACACGCAACAGAGTACCGTAGTATTCTGTGCAATGCGCCAGTCAATTTAAGTACATGCAAACGGTCCGCGAAACCCGGACATTTTCATGAATTTATAAACCCCCCCGGACGACCCGGACAGGGCGTGAAAAGAGGACATGTCCGGGCAAAAGAGGACCTTTGGTCACCCTAGTTAAACCCCAAAGTCCCGGCGGGTACTTTACTTTTTTTTTACGACACCGTCTCAGGGGATCGTAATATTTAAGAACCTATTAATGTGTTATACCAGATTAACGGAAATAATCTCAGCTAACTGACGATACAAACCATTTTTACCAAAACAAAACACAAGTTTCATAAGAAGCATCTAAATGACCCCTGAGCGAAAAATGCTAACGCACTTTGGCACAGAACTCAAGATAAAAGTACCTTTATTACTTATCGTAGCTGCACATAGAAGATATCCGATTAAAGCTAAGGTTCCACAGATTATTTAGGTATATAGTATCATCACTGAGTGATCTGAACTCGGACAGGGGAAGCAAACACAGACATCACAACACGTACCTTTACGTAGCTTCTAGGGGAGATGTCTCACCGTAGCTGTCCATCTGATCAAAAGACGTGTTCAATGGCATTAAAACGAGAAAAAACGCGGCTGAATCGGTTAATCCATAGGTTTTTAACGTCTCTGTATAAAAAAAGGATTTAATTTATAATCCATAATTCCATTTTTATGTAAAAATCGCAGAGCAAAAGTTAGCTGCTAATGGTAGCCACCAGAGTGGCTGCTGCTTCCGGTCTTGGCTATGCGGCAGTCTAACACACACACACATTACCAAATAAGGAGTGAGAGTGACGCATAGCCAAAACCGGAAGCTGCATACACTCTGGTGACTACCATTAGCAGCTAACTGTTGTGCTCCGATTTTTACATAAAAATGGATTATGGATTATAAACAATTGCTTCAAAGCCACAGATACATTATCAACCTATGAATCAACCGATTCAGCCGCGTTTCTCGTTTTAATGCCATTGAACACTTCTTTTTATCAGATTGACAGCTACAGTGAGACGATCTCCCATAAAAGCTCCGTAAAAGGTACGTGTTGTGATGTCTGTGTTTGCTTCCCCTGTTGCGAGATCGGATCGCTTAGTGATGATACTATACTTAAATAATCTGTGGAGTCTCAGCTTTAATCGGATATATTGTATGTGCAGTTTCGATAAGTAATAAGGGTATCTTTATTTTGAATTCTGTGCTAAAGTGCGTGAGCATTTATTTATTTTTTTACATGAATAAAACCGCACATCCCTGCGGTGTGAATACCGCGCATGCCGCGGTTATCGCCATGACACGGTATATCGTTCAGCCCTACCGGGGCATCATTCTTTTTCAAAATAAGTGACTGTCAAAATCAAGTAGGAAATAAGAGAGGTCTTATGGTCGACTGTGGTGCCACGACACACATGATTAATGACCCGGCAAAGTTTAAGACAATCGATAAGAGCTTTAGACCCGAGGACCATGTGATAGAGCTGAAAGATGGAACGAAAACGACCGGGATGGCGAAGATGAGAGGAGAAGCCGAAGTTGTTCTGCTCGACAGCGAGAGACGGCAAGTGAAAACGAGGCTCAAACGAGCGCTTTACATCCCATATTTTCCACGGAACATTTTCAAAGTAGCGACAGGTCCGTTTCAAGGACGATGATGAATGGCTGATTCATCAAAATGGTACCAAGTTTAAAATGGATGTGTATGGTAGGCTATATTACCTTAGCACAGTAGAGGATGAAAATACTGATGTTTGTAATGGTTGTCATGACATCCCGACATGGCATAGAATACTTGGTCATTGTAATTTTGAGGATGTGTCTTCACTAGCAAATCTTTTATCACAACTAGACTACAAGGAAATAGTGCTACTTGGAGATTTTAACTGGGACTGGTTAACTGCAGTGTCAGAGGATTTTAAAAACCTTCTCTTTAAATGTTACTCAGATTGTTGACAGTCCTACTCGCCCTAACATTAAGTCCCCTAATAAATCCTCCCTAATTGATCTCATTCTAACTAATGTTCCCCATAAATACTTATCTGTGGGAGTATTTGCAAATGATGTTAGTGATCACTGTGTTGTAGCCACAATTAGGGACACTAAGGTTCAAAAGGTTAAACCTCGTATTATTATTAAGAGAGACATAAAACATTTTGTGGAGCAGGGTTTTGTGCATGATCTGTTTGATTTTGATTGGGGGAAAATCGATCTGTGTGCTGATGTAGAAACCGCATGGTCTTATTTTTATCTTGGTTTTATGGAGATCATTGATAGACATGCACCCCTGCGTACATTTAGAGTGAAGGGACGAGACAATCCTTGGTTTTCTGCCGAACCGTCCAGTCTCCTTCATGAGAGAAACAAGGCCTGGGCAAAGGCTAGGAAATCAGGCTCAGAGGTAGAATGGCTGCGTTTTAGGCAGCTAAGGAATAGCTACACTTCACATGTCAAAAGTGCTAAATCTAAGTATTATCTGTCAGTAACCACAAAGAATCTGAATAATCCTGGAACATTTTGGAAAGCCATTAAATCGTTATCCACCGGCGATATCCGTAATGAGCTACCTCCGTGCCTTACCACAGCATCTGGCTCAACATCGGACAGGGCCACTATGCTCAATTGCTTTAATGAGCATTTTGTGTCCTGTGGCTCTCTGTTTGATTCTGTCACTAACTCTGCTTCTGTGAACACCACAGTCTGTGATTCTGAAAAACGTGTTTTGGAAAACCCTTTTAGTTTTACTCCTTTTACTGTTGATGTGGTTCGTGAAGCTCTAACCAAGTTAGATCCTAAGAAACCGGCCGGCCCGGCCAACGTAGAACCTTTCTTTTTAAAGATAGCTGCAGATTGTATTTCTTCACCTCTTACTTCTCTTTTTAACCTCTCTCTCAGCTCTAACACAATTCCAAAAGTATGGAAGTCAGCGTTTCTCCTGCCTTTGCTAAAAGGAGGGGAGGCCACCGTATTAAATAATTATAGGCCAATCTCTAAGTTGTCAGTTCTGGCTAAGGTTCTTGAACGCCTAGTGAGTGAACAGGTAAAGGTGTTTTTATGTACAAATGACATCCTGTCTAAACATCAGTCAGGCTTCAGAAAGCAACACAGCACCATCACTGCCATGATGAAAGTGGTGAATGATGTGGCGAGTATTTTAGATAATAAGCAGAGTTGTGCAGCTCTATTTATTGACCTGTCCAAAGCGTTTGATACCGTCGATCATCGCATCTTAAAGCAGAGGCTACTCAGTATAGGCTTATCCAGCCATGCAGTGGGTGGTTTGTGAACTACCTCTCTGAAAGGTCCCAATGTGTTCATTTTGATGGGCTGTCTTCTGAGTGGTTGAACATTACTAATGGTGTTCCTCAAGGTTCTGTTTTAGGTCCACTTTTATTCTCCATCTACATCAACAGTTTAGGTGAAAATGTGGATGAAGCTACTTTACATTTCGATGCGGATGATACCGTGATGTACTGTGCAGGTCCCTCCATTAAGGAGGCTGTTGTTGAATTACAGGCTGTTTTTAACATTATTCAGACTCAGCTCTCTGAATTAAAGCTTCTTTTAAATGTGGATCAAACCAAGGTAATGCTCTTTTCTAAAGCTAAAAAGACACCAGAGCCTGTTTTATATATTGTAACTACGCAAGGAATAAAACTTGAAGTGGTTACCTGTTACAAATACCTTGGTATCTGGCTTAATGATTGTCTCACTTTTAAACTTCATGTCAATAATATATATGCTAGTGGATCGCCGGAGCTGTATTAGCTTAACATGCTTATTGTAGTTGTAAGTGCACTGTCTTGATGGAGGGCTGGACCTGTGTTATACAGGAAAGGAGTGAGCAGGGGGGAGTTGTCGATTCTTGTTCAGTTTTCTGTGACTTATCTTCCTCACCCTCTCAGACTTTCAGTTGCGCACGCTACTAAAGAGACGCGCTACCATGGAAACCAAACAATGGTGTAGCTGTATTAAAGTCTGAGTGCAAACAGTCGTGAGTAAATCCAATTTTGTCAGAAATTGGGAGAAATGCGGGAGAAATGTGACCCCGGGAGGAAACCGTGAGAGGGCAATGAAATCGGGAGTCTCCCGCGAAAATCGGGAGGGTTGGCAAGTATGCCTACATCTGCTCCCTGGTCTCACGGAGAATTGTAAGTGGCTACTGCCTGAGATCGAATGCTGTGGTTTTATTAAATGTGCCAACTGCTCGTCTGTCTTGGAATAGTCTGCAAATTAAAAGGAAACTGAACAATCTGGTGCCACAGAATGTTTTTAAAGCTCGGTTGGATGCTAGTCAATCGGAAGCTGTTGGTACCTGCTCATGTGGATAATTATGTAAATGGTGCTGTGTGATGTCCTTTTGTTGTTCTATTTGTGAGGGAAATATTTTGTTGTGTGTTTGTACCAAAAAGCATTTTGTGTTTCACATAGGTCTGCCATAACTTAGAGCAGGGGGTTAAAGGTTTAAAGGGTTAAAGGTTCCGCTTTCCTGTTGGGGGACTGTGACTAACTGCCAGAGGACTTTAACAGACTGTCTTTGTCTCTGAATCCATGTGTTTTTGTGATTATCGATCAGAAGACGCGCGAAATAGAGGCTCCTCCTTGATTATCTGTGTAGATTTGCGCTGTGTTTCTGTGTAATCTTCAGTGTTGGCTGGGGAATCACATGATGAAGTCGTGTGAGAACCCTGCCAATGCTCCCGGCCGTTGGCTCTCATTAAACTCAGTGTTTGATATAAAGCGGACTCCAGCCTCCATTCCTTCCATCTACATTGCTGAAAAGAAAATCTCTCTCACAGATTGGCGTCACGGAACAGGCACCTTCAGATCTTTCAGACATTGGTGAGTACATTTCTATTTTGAGATTGACTCGCCAGCGTTTGAGATCAACGGTGTATTAAAATTACCTGAGAGAACTGAGCTGCTGCATTTTTTTTGGGTTTCTCTACTCATTTACATCTGGAGGCTAATCTATAACCTCAGGAATCGGTGTCAAGGGGATATTGTCCTGGCCGATTTCCCCGTGTTTGTTGCTGGGACAGGTGTCTACGAGCAAACGCGGCTTATGTGAAAACTATGAGAATATTTGGGGCTAATGATAACCTAGGAATATCGAATTTCATCGATCTCCTCTGTGTGTGCTTCTTGGAATTAACTCACCAGGCAATTACACACAACAAATATTCAGAGAAACTTTTGAGAGATGCACCAGCAAAGTGGATTTTCTGAATTAGAAGCAATGTCGCAAGATTTGTATTTAAACAAATCGCCGAATTTAGGAGTTTTCAGAGGATAAATAGCATTTCTGCTGAGGTGCCGATTCTCCGCCCCCTGGGGAGAGCTGCATGCAGAAAAAAGGAGCATACAGCATTATCCGCCATTATTGACGCTTTTGAACTAAAGAAAGTGCCCAATGTGTGGTTTGAGAATGTTGTATGAATTGCTGAATTTGGCTGTGTTTGCAGATACACGAGAATTATGAGGATAGAGGGCTCATAATTAGTGGCCCCTCTGAAAGTCTCCCTAATTCGGATTAAAATAGGCTGGAAGAGTTTTTGTCAGGCTGAGTTGTTGAGAGTTTTTATGTTTGTTTGTCTAACTGCAGTGTTTGTTTGTATAATTGTTTCGTGTTTGTTTGTCTACCCGCCGTCTTGTGCATGCGTTGTAACAACTCATAATGAATCAGTCCACAGCCAGGGTAAAATGAACTAAAACTTCAGTTATTTCACCAAAATTAAATGACTTGAGAGAAATAAAACAATAATGTAAAGATGAAAAGCTCAAACAGCTCAATGTTGTATTATTTGTTTCATTTATTCTTAAATCTATGTATTGTATGGTAATAATGAATAATAAAAAAAAAACGTAATGTATTGAACACATTCCAAAACAAAGAAGATAAGACAGAACCAGACTCAGACATGAGGACTGGCTTATCTATAGCCAGTTGAGAAGCACTTGAGGTGCTCGGCTCTGTGAGGCCTGATGTACTTATAGGGTTCTGTTTTCTTCAAGGTTGTGTCTTCCTAGTCGAATGTACTTAATGTAAGTCGCTTTGGATAAAAGCGTCAGCTAACTGCAATGTAGTCAGACAGTAATTGAAACTTTTGCGCTGTTGCTGCAAAATGAAAACCTTGTTGATTGTCTGTTTCCAACTGGCCACTGGAATCAGATAATTGATATACGTTGAAGTTCAATTACAGTTTAAATATAGTTTAACATTCTTTATTAAACTGTTTCAAATTATTTCTAGTACAATTGGTCTATACAGACATTACTACAATCCTAATAGTTGTCAAATACTGAGCTTATGAACAATAGAGTAAAGGTCGCTGGTTAAGCCAGGATCAATATACTTGTTGAGGTTTTATTGTGCACATAATAAATGTGTTTAGATGAATTGAGCAATTTTTAAAGGAGTATAATGTTGCAATTTTTAAGATAAGTAATTGCAGTTCAAAGGTAGATGTTTTTCTTTTCTCCTTCTCTCGTTCACGAGCACACAAAATAAATCATAAACATTTCCAAATCCGAACAGACAGAGAAGTAAACTAAACTATTTTGCTCTTCATTTTTAAATGGGATTTTCCGCTACATAACAGAAGACTTAATACAGGACTTAAAGAACGTTTTAAAGGTTTAAAAACGTTTTAATGGAGAGGTTTGCATTTTGGACGGAATCTCCCCTTTCCTCTGCTCCTAAAATCCTGCACCCGAGGTCAATCACAGGCGTGACCTTTGGAGGGGCAGAGAATCTGAGCAAGACCACAGAGCGACCATTGGGGGTTTTATGGCCTAAAGGCACAAAGAGGAACATCTGGCTACCCCCAACCAAACAAACACACACACACACACACACACACACACACACACACACACACACACACACACACACACACACACACACACACACGTGTAAGTGATTTACAGTTACTAAATCAGCCTACTATCACCTAAAGAATATATCTAGGATTGAAAGACTAATGTCACAGCAGGATTTGAAAAAAAAAAAAAAAAAAAAAAACTTGTCCATGCTTTTATCTTCAGTAGACTGGACACTGCAATGGTGTCTTCACAGGTCTCACAAAAAAATATATATTAGAAAGCTGCAGCAGATTCAGAACGCTGCTGCTCGAGTCCTCACTAACACTAAGAAAGTGGATCACATCACTCCAGTTCTGAAGTCTTTACACTGGCTTCCTGTGTGTCAAAGAATAGATTTCAAAATACTGCTGCTGGTTTATAAAGCACTGAATGGTTTAGGCCCAAAATACATTTCTGACCTCCTGCTAAATTATGAACCATCCAGATCTCTCAGGTCTTCAGGGACTGGTCAGCTTTCTGTCCCCAGAGTCAGAACTAAACACTAAGCAGCGTTCAGTTATTATGCTTTTAATTGAACTAGTCATATCTTAGACCGCACTGTAACTTTTATCCATGTAACTTCTCCTTTTTAATGTTAAATTGAACTATTCATATTTTAAACTGCACTGTAATTTTTATCCATGTATTTGTCCTTTTAATGCTTATTTTATTAGCTCTTCTTTTAATGCTTAATGTCTTTCATTTTTTGTAAGGCACTTTCAATTGCCTTGCGTTGAAAGGTGCTATATACATCTGATGGAGATGGATAGAGGCATTTATTTTAATTGTAGCAGTCAGTTTGTGGTTCTGGCAGCATTGTTGAGCATTTTTCATAGATGTGTTTTCATGCCTCTGTGTAAGGCTTAGTCTTTCTATCTGTATAGCCACTGGTGTAACTAAGTTCATAAAGTCAACAGGTACTATACTTGAGCACTATTTTGAGATACTTGTACTTTATTTGAGTATTTAAATGTTTTGCCACTTTATTCTTCTACTTCTACAGTTCAGAGGTACATGGTGTATTTCTACTCCGCTACATGTATTTCATACCTTTTAGTTACTTTACGGATCTGGATGAATGATGTGAAATCTAATCAAGTGTTAAATCAGACTTTAGTTCCACCTGGAGTAAATCCACCAGCTACCCTGCAGTCTACAAAGTACTTCAGACTAGCTGCACCTTCACCAGCTTTGAGAACACTTTGATGATAAATCATTATAAAACACATCATATATATTATTCTGAAATGGACCAATCTGCACAACGACTGTCGCTATTTCCACTATATTTTGATGAGAATACTTTTCTACTTTCACTTGAGTAACATTTTTAATGCAGTACTCTTGCTGTAACATAGTATGCATACACTCTGGTACTTCTACTCAAGAACAAGCGGCTGCAGATTGTCACGTAGTGATCGTCTTCTTAAATAGGACATCTTTGATAATAGATTCTGGCCTATCAGAATCGAGGTGGCGGCATGGTGTTGTTGCAGGAAGTCCCGACGGAGAATAATTTTGCGGTAACACATCTCGATATACATTGATACAACATTACGTGTTGATAGAAC